>NC_044983.1:112764135-113065800 GCF_008728515.1 Papio anubis
GTCACAGGGTCTGTCTCCAGTAACATTTACAACACAGGGAGTACCATAACCAGCGGAGTTTGTGAAACCTCTTTCTTATAGCGTGCCAAGAATTCAATCTGTTTCTGGTTCCTGCAAACTAACAAAAGCTGTTGCTATGTTATCACTCTAAAAGATGAAGCCATATAGTCATATGTAGGCTTCCCTTTATAGAGTAAATACTACCCACTGATAGACCAAAAGCTTAGAAAACTGTATCTCAAAGGTTAACGTGTCTATTAGCAGCATGCTGACAATCATCAGCACAAGGTACCTTGTTGATAATGTCTAAACTATTCTACATCCTTCCATTGATATCAGCAATAGCTTAAAATTCCAACTACTTTGACTGACTCAAGATTTAAATTTAATAGCAGAAACATAATTATAAGAGAAATAAAATTTGTGGGGGAAATTACAACTGTGATATAATTAATATGTTTCTGATACATAACTAATAAAAATTATAACAAAAATCCATCGAGGATCTCAGAAGAAGATGACAAAATAAAGGTTAAGAAGATAAAAAAAATTTCTTAGGAGAGGAAAAAATAGATTCTATGTGAAAAAGTGTTTAACTTACTAATCAAATACTATAAATTAGGAGATATTATTTCTTTACCCATCGTAGAAGCAAAGATGTAAAAACAATGTTATTGATGCAAGTAGAGTGAGGCAAACATTTTTTATATCAGTTGGTAAGCATGCAAACATAGAACCTTTATAGGAAAAATGGAAAAACCTTTGTTTTCTATATCCATACATTAACTTTTTTCAGAAAATAATTTCAAGGTTATTAAAAGGATACACAAATATAAAAAGAGGGATATTTGAAAAAATAAAGAAACAAGGAAAGAAGGAAGGATCAGAATAAAGGGGAGAGGGGAGGGTGGAGAGAAGAGAGAAGAGGACAAGAGAGGAAAGAAAAGGAAAAGAAAGGAGAGAGGAGAGGAGAAGAGAAAGGGGGAGGGGAAGGGAAAATAAACTAGTGTTGGAGGCAACATGGAGCTGAAAATAAGTTTGAAAATCAGTACCTTGAGAACTTCACCAAGCTTTTTAAGCCATCTAGCAGTCAATGGGATAAGAAGAATCACTGTGAAGAAAAACTTTCCTTTCTATCATAGTCCCCTAAATCTTTTTAAATTACATGTGGATGCTTCCACACAAACCAGTGGAAGTTACGTTGCTTGCTTTTCACAACCTCAGAGATGGATACTGTAACTGTCTTCCAGAGATGCACACTATAACTTTTGGAATTTCTCCTCTCCCCACTTTGGAGAGAGGAGGAGATTATCTTCGTACAAAAAAATTTATTGTCATCTTATTGAAATTTAAGTATGTGTAGAAGGGTGTATATACATTATGAATAGCCAAAGGGGTAGACGGTGTTGGTTATTAAGATACTATATCTCAGCATCAAACCTATGTTTCTCTGCTGTTTTCTGATGCTGGAGTTGGATGTCTGTAAAATACATTTCTCCTTTACCAGCTGCATGTTGCTTAGGATCTGCTCATAGGGATGCTAGAAAGAAGACTTGAAGGCTGGAAGAGGAAGACGCACTCATTTCTGTTTTGCTTCTTGTTCCCACCATGTCACTGTAGCAATGGTTTGTTAGTTATAGCTTGTGCCAGCAGCATTGCTTCCAGCGTGCAGTTCTCTCTAACCCTAGAACCAGCATCACTGCATGTGCTCAGGAATGCAAATACAACTGCAAGCAGCACCCCTTCCTCAGGGTCAGAGTCCCAAATCCACAAGGTTCCTCCTTCATGGTCTTAGGTTTCTATAATCCCAACTTCTTCCCTTTTCTCTGCAGGCTTAGAGGTGCAGTTACTTCTTCTGGGATACTTCCTTGTCATCTTTTTGCCTTGATACCTTATATTAAATTTTCTCTGTAGAATAACTCTCCTGACTGAACCTGGACTGATACAACGGAAATAATATCTGCATTATAAAGCTGTGTGTGTTGTGTGTATTATATATTCTAATTCTCTAAACAAGTCTATGTATTAGTATATGTTTTGTGTGTACTACGTATAAATATATTTTGTACATAATATACTTAGAACAGTATGTAGCACATAATTTATTCTCAGTAAATATTAGTGTTACTACTAATAAAAATTAATTGCATTGCCTTGAGAACTGGCATCTTGATGTATAAAAGTTCTGATTTCAGCTAATAGAGTTCATGTTAACTGCAAACTTCAAGACACTTTCAAAAAAGTGAAAAACACATGTGGAGAAGGCAACGGAGTTTACCTAAGGTTTCTGAAAAGAGAAATAACAGTCTTTTTTTTTTTTTTTTTTTTTTTTTTTTTTTTTTTTTTACTGAAATAGCCTTGGAATCTTGATTTCCTTTCCTTTCTATTCTTTTTGGATATCATATGGAATATGGAATATGGTGGTCCTGAATCTTGATATGCCAAGAAATATATGAAGCAAGAAGATAAACTATTATGCATTAACCTCTTGCTATGTACCAGCTAATTTTCAGTATTATCCCATGAACCTTCACCATAAATCTAGTGGGTTAGGTATTATCATTCTCATTTTATAAATAAGGGAACACAGATTTGGAGAGCTTAAATAGCCAGTCTTGTGTTACATATATTGGCAGAGGCAGAGCTACGATATGAAACAAGATTTGTGTCTACAAATACATAAATATCATTAGAAAGGAAATGTCAGGGTATGTGCACATGTATGCGGAAGATTGCAACAAATATAAGAGGTAAAGAGTTAAAGTACACACAATGTTGAAAACTTTTTATAATCCAATGAGAAAAAACTCCAGGCAGCTCAAAGAAGAAACTTGAGCAGAGTCACACAGCAAGGGTGTACTACAATCAGACTTACAACTTGAGACTGATCAGTAGACAGTAGTCTTCCCTCTAAACCTCATTTATCATAGAATTAACACAACCTACTGCTCATTTGAAAGAATAACTGAACTCCAGTCATGAAATCCATTGGCTTATAAGAATTGTGAACTCTATGAGATTTAAAAAAAATCCCTTTCATCTATTAGAGGAATAAAACACATTATTTACTAAAGTTTAATTAGACACATAATGACTTCTTCATAGGGAGAAAGAAGAAATAAAAAACTACATTTCCAAGTGCATGGAATGATACAAGAGATCTGGTAAAGAGGGCCGTTAGTGGTCATTAGCCTTTGTCTGCCAGAAAAATTTAACTTTTGTCTTCTTACGAAAAGGCTTACCCTGAAAGGTTTCTATTTATGTTACTGAAGTAAAGAAATTCTCTGCAGGTAAATTTTACATGGGAATATGTTATTTAATGCTAATGGGCTATAGTAGGGAGAATTTTCATGGAAGCATGCCAACGCTAAACATGAAGAAATATTTTCATGTGGGACTGGCTTGAATCCCATTAACGTAGGTAATTCGCAATCTAGGAGTCCCAGGAAATGCAAATTATCCATTTAAAAAAGTATCAATTTTTAAGTGTTTTAAGTTTACTCTGTCATAGGCTCCATTAAGCACTGTATTAGTCATAGAATAGGTTATGCTGTGATAATATAAACTCATAATATCAGAAGCTAAAGACAACAAAGGCTTTATTTTCTGCTCATTATGGAGTCTCTTCCAGGCATGGCTGACTCTCCAGAGCAGCTGCCCATGTGATGACTTTGTCCTCCAGGCTTCTTTAACTTCATGGCACCATCACACCAACATGAGACCCCACAATCATTGTGTGATGAAGGGCAGACTGCAAAGTCCAGCACCACAATGAAATATTTCTACTTAGAAGTGACACAGATTATCTACACTCATATTCCATTGGCTGTGTCATGTGACCAGACCTGGCCTCAAGGACATGGGGAAAGCAAACCAGAAAATGGCAAACTATGGCAAGCCTACCCAGTGTCTCATTTACACTTCCTACAACCCTGTGATGTAAATACAATATTATCTTCTTTTTACAAATAAGAAACCTGACTCATAGAGTCATTAATACATTTCCCAGGGTCACAGAGATATACAGTGACAGAACTAGGATTCAAACATCAGTTGGCTAACCCCCAAAAATGTGTTCTAACCACCGTGCCTGCCTATGTTCCTGGATGTATTATACATGGGCTCCGGAATGGATGTCTACTTTCTAACATGATTATTACTCTCAGGGAACACTCCCCTAAGAACAGGGTTGAGAAAAGTTTAAAGTAACTTTGAGTCTCTATCTCAGCAAGAGAGAGGAACAACCCACCAGGGATCGCACTAATTATGTTGCAACAGACTACTTAAGCTTTTTAATTTGTTCAAGTATTTTTCTTTTATCTCCTGTATTCTCCAGACCAATGAGTAGGAAAACCTCTACAGGGAAAAGAATCCTGTGAGCTTGTCTTTGGGTGAAGGAAAGAAGACAATGTCTAGGGAGATGACACTCCTTCTCTACAGTCTTTTGTGCAGAAGATCCACCCTCCTATAGCCACCAACAGATAGAAAGAGTGGCGGCAACCTTAAAGAGAAGAGAGTAGACTATGTCCCTGAGGTCTGCTGTAGGAAACAGAAACAACCCTCCCCGGACTGAGAAATGCACCTGAACAAAAGCAAGGCTCTGCTGCTCTGACCTATCCACATTAGGATGTGGTTTTGTTTCTCTGGCATTGAAATGGGAGGGCAAGGTTATCTGCTGTTCTCTTATGACCTCTGTCACATTTATTGTGACACACACCTAGTATGTCTAAGGGATACTACTAGCTTTAAAGAATTTATAATCTGGTAAAGCACATAATACAGGAGCACAAATAAGCACAAATGGCAGATGTAAGAGAGGCCCAAGAAAAGAGGAGAAATTGATTTCATCTGGAAGGAGAGACCCAAAAAGAGTTTATGGGAGTGAGCATCCACACCTAGAATGGGCTTGGAGATAAGGACTGAAGCTGGTACAGACAAAAGGGAACAATACAAAAAGAGAGCAAAACAGTTAGAAAAGGAATGAATACAAAAAGGCCTAGGACTGGTTTGAGAAAAAGTCAGCAACCCAATTTGGATAAAGCATCCAATGTGTAAAAGATTTATATCAAGATACATAGGGAAAGCTATGTTGGAACTAAGTCATAGAGATCTTGGAGGATTTTTTCTTGTGAGAGTCTACTGGATGGCTTAAGCTAGCACATTAAGACCAAGACCCCTACAGTAAAAAATATACAGAGTATTTGATGTTGCCAAAGAAAAGAAGTTAGACTGCGTACTCAGGTTTCAATGATAACTCCACCACTTAATCACTATGAAACATTGAGAAAATTATTTAGATTCTCTGTTCTTCATTTTCTCACATTTGAAATGGAAATAATGTTAATTAGGGGTTGTTGGGGATTCAGTTATATAAGAGATGTGAAGAGATCAAAATCATACCTGGCACATGATAATCAGTCAATTAATGCTAATTTTTATTAGCTGCTCTTATTTCTTGACACATACTATCTCCTTCTTCATTTGGGATATGGCAATAACTGACACAATATTAATTTCCCTGTAGGAAGGGTTGGCACTCAGCATAAATGTTAAGTTCACTTACAAGTCCCTGAACTTGAAGTAAATTCTCAAGTTAACTCAAATCTGCTAAAAACATAGAACTCATCTGAAGGCTAGAAAAGGGCAAAGATGGGCTCCCCCCCCCAAAAAAAACAATTTAGAGAATACCCAGACAATGCTATTCACTAAAGCGTTGTGTCTCAGTGTGATTCCCTCTTATTTTACGACATACCAAGAAACGTAGAGATAAACTGAATGTGCCTGTTGACAGCCCATCTACGGAGCTGCCGACTGAATGGAGCATCTTTGAGGTAGAATAAGGTGTTAAACCATCATCGTTGCCACTGGTGGTTTGATTGGGTTAAAGGGCTGGTTGTAGATCTGGTCTCTACACACATTCTTATGCCTCCTCCATTATAAGCTAGGGAGATCGTATTTTTTCTAGGCTTGCCTCAACAGTTCTAGACCTTCTGCTTACTTCAAATTTAGGGAGAGGCATAAAAAGTTACCAAAATGACTTGAATGTAAAACTTACGCAATACATTTTTCTGTTATTGTTGTTTAGAAAAAAAAAAAAAAAAGGTCGTTTTCTCAGTTCTCCCAAATGCAGTACCTGTAGCCAACACTAATTAACTTACTTAAAATGTGACCAACTGTGCCATTTATTTTATTTAAATTATGGTCATAAGAAGCTGAGTCATTATAAAGACTGAAAACTCTGCCTTAATTTCTTTCTGATCATGCAATTTCACAGTGACTAGGAAAAAACATAGTTCAAGACAGAATAGCATAATAAGAATGATAGTTGTGGAGATTTAGAATATTTAAAAGGAATTGTTTGGCCAAAAGGGTGAAGGCTGAGAGGTGACATAGTAATCATCTCAAGTATTTTTTCTTCTTATGAGAGAGAAAGTAGCACTGATTGAGTTTCTAATATATTTTTATGTACTTATGCCATGGATTTATATATGCTTTTGTGTCATCACATAAGAATCTCATATAATAAACAAGGGAACAGGGGCTTGGAGAGGTTAAATTACTTACCTGAGATTAATCAATTAGTGGATCACAGAGACAGAACTTAGTTGATTAAACAGGTAGTTAATCAAAAGAAAATATATTTGATAACAAAGCTATGTGACTTCAGAAAAATTGGTCGCGTCCTGATATTTATTGTAATAGCATTTGAAATTTACAAAACAAAGCAGAAGAGAAAACTTCTTTTTCCTGACATGTAGATTAGCTTCAAATATGTCACTAGGTAATATAAAGCCTGGAAAATATTTCTTAACTAATGTTTTATGATATAAAGCTGCACATGTGAGACATGAATTCCAAGTCCTGAAATGACAAGGAGGGAGAGGGTGCATATTTGTTCTTAAGGTCATTCACAACACAATGCTGAAAGAATTGCTTTGAATTAAAAATTTCAAAATCAGTGTTGCTTGGCTCACTGTCTTGAATCTTTTCAATTCTGTACTAACTAGCCAAACATATCTCTTCAAACAAAGATAACAAAAATCCATTCTTTCCATATTTATATGAAATTTAATTTCTTCTGCTCCTACCCCCATATTTCCAAAATGCCTGAACCACAAAATGAAGGGAATGAGTAACAACAGTGGTTTGGACAATGCGTTCATAAGCTTTCCTATCAGGAAAATGGTTTATAAATAAAGTCTAGCTAAACAAGATAATGCATTGATTTAAATATAGTCATTCTTTCCTATTTGGTTCCTAGGATTAGTTCTGAATTCTGAATGATGGCCACACCATTGCTTACATGTTATTCTGCCCTTTCTCATCGTGGAGGCAAGCTCTGAACCCAGAATCATTTCCATGCAACAAACAACAGTGAAGCACTTTCTCCATACCAGGTTCGGGGCTGGACACTCAGGATAGAGAGATGAACAAGCAGACCCTCTTCTAAGGAGTTCACAGTCCCTGTGTAGTGAAACAAATCATCACCATATCTTGTGTAACAATAGAAAGGGGCCCAGACAAGGGAGAAAAGCTGGATTTGTGGGAGATCGTCTTGGGGCTGTGGAATCTTAAAAGAAGAAAACAAGTTATGGGATTAACAGGAGAGAAAGAGACTTGCTGCTGTACCAAAGGAAATGCTTAAATGTCCATCTCTGGGGAAGATTTAGGTCTTATTGCCTGTAGAATCTTACCTGGGAAGCTTTTTAAACTTCCACATGAGAGGACTAATTTAATCACAATTTGAAGCAGCAGCAACACAGGACATATTTATTTATAAAATCTCTCTGTAGACATTGATTTTGTGAGAGTGTGAAAAATCAGACAGATTTTCAACTTATAAAAGGAACAGCCCTTTGTGTGTGTGTTATTTTAATCGTGTAATTTGGCATCTATACCTGAGAAACAGCAGATGGACCTTACAGGATAGAGCAAACAACATGGATAATTTTTTTCCTTCTTCTTTTAAAATAGCTTCCAATAATAAATATTAATAAATTCTAAAAGGACCATTTAGCCATCAACAAGATCTTCTTTATTTTTTTGTTGGCTGGAAGACCATTAAGCAAACTCATTTATTTTCTTTAACTATCACAAAGTAGTCACAATTCTTTAGGGATTTCTTGCTTAGCATTCTAACCATGTGTGTGCCTCAAGGTATTCCTTTCAATGGAATGAACTTAGATTACTTACCAGAGGAAACAAGGAGGCAGAGGCAAACAATGTAATAAATTACATTTTTAGGAAGGAAGGAATAAATGTAATAAAAAAGAATCTAGGCTGGGTGCAGTGATTCATGCATATAATCCAAGCACTTTGGAAGACCAACATGGGAGGACTGCTTAATCCCAGGAGTTTGAGAAGAGCCTAGGCAACATACTGAGACCCAGTCTCTATAAAAAATGAAAATAAATAAAAAATTAGCTGGATGTGGTGGCATACAGCTGTAATCCCAGCTACTTGGGAAGCTGAGGCAGGAAGATCGTTTGAGCCCAGGGGGTTGAGATTGTGGTGAGCCATATTTGTGCCACTGCAGTTCAGCCTGGACAACAAAGCAAGGTCCTGTCTCTTTAAAAAAAAAATGTAAACCACAAAGTCATTCTGAGTTGAAGCCATCCTCTGGGGTCAGGGTCCCTGAATGTGAATCTCAACTTTACTATGTATTACTTAACAGAGCTTGAGCTACCCCTAGGAAGTTGCCATTTGAAATAAAGAGAAAAGCCACATCATACAATTTAGCACAGTGCCTGCCATAAAATACATAATATTAATTTATCTTCTATTATTTCAAAAAAGCCCAAAGTTCAAATTGAGTGTCTTTGGAATAACAAATGTTATTCTTTCTGAAATGGACGGGTTGATGTTTGTTCAAGATTCTCCACACCCTTAGGTTCCTTCTGCCACCTGCTAATATCCCTGCTGTCATTTCCTGTAATTATTCATTCTTTATCTCTTTTTTTCTATTTAATTTGAATTTATTTAGAAAAACATAGGTTTTGCTATAAAGGAAGCACAACTTTTCTCAGATTAAAGTACTGAAAATATCCAAGAAAACAAAACAAAATAAAAAAAAACATTTCCTAGAATCTCTAGATTGATACAGAGCACCAGGCTATTTATCAAAAGTAGGGTTTACATATGTAAATTTTGCAAGGGTAAAAATATTCCTTGAGCAGGATTTATGGCATAAGCAAAAGTGTAGAGTCATAGTTGTAGAATTTTAGGATTCAAAGTGATCTTAAAGAATGTCAAGTCCAATGTCTTCATTTTACAGTGCAGAAAGCTAAAATCCAGAAACAATGAGTAACTTTTTAAGAATACAAAGCCAGTTCACGAGCTATAGGACTCTCTCACAAGTCCTCTGAAGTGCAGTCAAGAGGTCTTCTGCTGGACCTAGAATAGGCTAATAAAACCCCACATAGTTCCAGCATCCTAAGGAAAACAGAGAAGACCAGAGAGACAAGTACCTTTTCTCAAGCTCTGCCCCAGAATAGACCCCTGCCACAGTGGAGAAGTTGGGACTGCTCTAGCTTTGCCTCACCCGCCATGGTTTTGGGATGACAGTAAATCAGAACTGATAGGCATGGTGACCCAAAACTGTTCACACTGAATAGTGAGAAGCAGATTCACTGTGCACTGGCTATCAGCGTTTCTGAATCAAGTGAGAGAGAAGCCCATACACAAAACAAGTTATCTGAAATGCATTTATTACACATAGGCAGCAAGGGACAACAGAAGCCTAGGGTTCATCATGAGTCATTCCTCAAACGCTTGGGAGAGCTGCCTGGTGCAGATAGAGTCTTTTCTACATATGTCCCACTTGCACCACAGCTGAGGGGCCCCAAAAGGCAGCCTGCCCCTGGATTATATATCTCAGGGTCACACGACCCACTGGGCTAAGGAACTGAATGACATTCTTTTTCTAAAGACGGACTGGAACAGAGACCAGGCTCTTCTAGCCAGTCCTTCTTCATTTCAGGCTGTTGCATTTCCAACACATTCTACAATTATTCTTAAAAACTAAAAGTAGAATAGGGGAGACCTGGGGAATCTAGGGCCACCCAAAGAACTCTCCTGCGATTAGTCCAAGATTATAGGACCTATTCAGACCAATTAAACCTGGGAGAGAAATCCTCTTCCCTTGGTAACATGAGTGACAATGAGGCCTGTTTCCAGCTGCCTACAGTCAATTTGTCCATCATACAGAGAAAGCCTTTCTGTAGTAAGATAGAATGAAGTCAACAAGTTTAAAGAAAAACAGAAAAAAAGCCAACAAAAACAACAATGAGTGAGCTGGAAAATGATGACAGTATATGACATAGTTAAGCCACCCAAATCCCACCATGCAGAAAGGCCATTCTTCCTTGGACTTCCTGGCCACATGAGCCAATAAATTACCTTTTCAGCTTAAATGGATCTAAGATAGGTTATTTGTATTTGCAATGGAAAAGGTCCTAACACAAATACTTATAAGTTGTTTTACCACTATATACGTAGTATCATTACCCACTTAATTTGACAGCATTTGTTTAGTGATTCACCTTTATTTAATCTTTTCAGAAAATTCAGCTTAATTTTTACACAAACAATACGTCCATTTCTTTGTACACTCATATTTTATTGGTTTTATAATAATTATGTAATTGCAATAATAAATGCAACTGGCATAATTAGGCTTGTGAACTTTTAGGAAGCTTAAAACCCAACCTGTGGGAGCAGAAGTACTTGGCACAGTAGAGAGTAGTCTACTGTTTGGGAGTACATGGACTGCCAAGGGCATCCGATGCTTATGCTTTTTATAGGAGAAAAGAACAACATTGGTTAACCCATCATGATGGTTAAGTAGAGATTGGTTAAAAGAGCTTTTGTTTTACATTCTTTCATTTCACACTCTTAGCACATTACCAGGTAAATACTAGGAGCTCAATAGATGTTTGTTAAAGAAAATAATTCTATAAATACTTCTAGAGCTCCTACTCCGGGCAAAGCTTTGTGCTAATCACTGAGCAGGAAACAAAGAAGTATAAATTTTCTTTTCAGTTTTCACAGAGCTTATGTGTAACAAGGGAGTATGTTAATTAAAAATTGCATCTGGCTGCCAGTAACAGAAAGCTGAAATAACAGTGTTTAAACGAATTAGGTGCTTATTTGCTCACATAATGTGAAGTCCCAAAGTTTAGCAGCCCAGGACTAGTATAATCATTCAATGAAATTGTCAGAAGTCAAGGCTCCGTCTATCTTCCTGCTTTATCATCCTACAGCACATTTCTGCGTTCAAAGCCACCTTATGGATTGTATTAATCAGAGTTCTCCAGAGTAACAGAACTAATAGGATATGTATACATATAGAAAGAGATTTATTATAAGAAACTGGTTCATGGGATTATGGAGGCTGAGAAGTCCCAAGATTTGTAGTCACGAAGCCCAGGAGAGCTGATGGCGTAGTCTTAGTTCAAAAGTCAGCAGGCTCCAAACCCCAAAAGAGCTGATGTTTCAGTTTGAATCCAAAAGGAGGAAAAGATCAGTCTTTTGTTCTATTCTGGCCTTTAGCTGATGGGAGGAGGCCCACACACATTGGGGAATCACTAAGCCTACCAATTTAAATGTTTATCTCACCCAGAAACACCATCACAGACACACCCAGAATAATGTCCAACTGAATGCATGGGCACCCTGTGGTCCAGTCAAGTTGACAAAACATTAACCATCACATCAATCCAGTTGGTTGCTAGAGCTCCAAACCTCAGAACCAATGATCAGATTTCAGGGAGGAGAAATGTATACTAAGGGACACATTTGTCAGTGAGTTAATATACTTTTGAAACCTTATTCTACTTTTCATGTAACTTCTTGTTGACATATCATTGGCAAGAACCAATTATAATTTCATGGGCACACCTAGCTGAAAAAGAAAGAGCCGGGGAAATATCTTCTTTAAACTGAAATCACTGTCACCCAAATATGAGGTTGGTGCAAAAGTAATTGCGGTTTTTGCCATCCCTTTTAATGAAAAAGTTGCAATTACTTTTGTGCCAACCTAATAAAACTGGGGTTCTGTGACTAATGAAAAAGAGCAAACTGACATTGAAGGGCTACCAGCAATCTCTTCTACAGGGAGCTAAATTGTGTGAAATTCCAAATTCTTCATGAGGACTTCAGACTAAGAGCAGACATGAAGGTTTCCTTAAAAATAATTAAATGCAAGTTCATGCAGAGGAAATTTAATAGAGAAGAACATTTACTGCCCCTCAACATGAAGCAGAGAGTCAAATGGGCACAGAATAATAAATGATTTGACTCCTAAAAACCCCATTATTGCCTTATGTATTTCAAAAGCATCTTCATTGATAAAGGGCTTTCATTCAATTTCCAATTAAAATTCTAACGTTCAGAAGCCACTTTAGTCTGAAAGGCAAAGCACAAATGGTTTGGGATAAAAAGATGCCCCATGTCATGCCACATTTCTCAAGAATGACTACAACAGCATCCCCCTGAAGTGTAAATGTGACTTTAGTCTTACCACATGCATGGTCCAAAGAGTAGAATTCCAAAGCATCTAAGTAAATTGGACCCCCCAGGAGTGATAAGTACTACATTTATCTCACTGCCTTCCTCCCTTTGACAGCCCTTCTCCTTGTTAATAAGCATTTTTTTAGGTTCTTAACCTCGCAACAAGCCTTGTTTCTCAGATCACTAATGATTACCCCCACTCTGCAGTGACATGCTCAACAAACACTCCATTTCAGATCCTGAAAAACTTGTGAAAACGAAACAACACCAGATTTTCTCACTGACATCACCCTGCTTCTAGTGACAGATCTGAAATGCCTGTGCATGCTAAATTTGGTGTTAAAAAAACTTTAGCTGGTGTTCAAACTGTCAGAAACACTGTGGAGGGCCCTGACTTGTAACAAGATGTGGCTTATTGTTTTGACAATTCTAGATTTTCCTCCTTCTACGTCCTGCAAGATTTTAAAAACATGGGTGAGATTAGAGTAAAAGATTTGCCATCTTCCCTTTGGATCAACAATTCTCATCCTTTGGGGAACTCACCTTTTGCTTTATTCTATTATACACCCTTCCTTTCACCTTCTGAAGACATTTTATGGCAGGAATTTATTGTTTCAATTTCAATTAATTTTGTTTTGACAATCTCTTGACACAATTTTATGGTTGAAGACACCCTGGGGTGTGGCAAAACCAAGACTGTGAATTACTGCTCCCTTTGTTCAAAGAAAACCGAGTTGCCCCTTTATGAGAAGGCCAACATAAAAAAGACTAGAAGGCAGTAATTTGAGACTGCAAATTCTCTAAAAGGACTCCAAATTTGTTATTAACTCTGCTTTCCTTAATGGAAAATATAGAAGAGAAAATTGCAACTGATGAAGAATAGTTTAAATTCCTGAAAACACTTGAAAGGATACTGGAATTTTTTTATTTTTAAGGGAAATTTTATTCCTTTTTTCATGACAAAAATAAAAGAGAGGAAAAGGAATGTCTCTAAAATTTTTGAAGCATCATGACAAGGAGATGCTTATATCATTAATCTCAAGGCTCTATGGTGTAGTAAAATTATTTTCAGACTGCCTCTTGGAGCCCTTTAGACAAGCAGAATATGTTAGGGGATTTAAGGGAGGGGTCACTATCCTGGAGGCTTGAATGAGAGAATATACACACACAGAGACACACAGAAACAGAAGGAACACAAAACTGTGAGTCAAGAAACTTATTTTATTACTTATTCTTCCATTAACCAGCTTAATAATTATGGGCAAGTCAGTGTTTGTCCGTCAAATGAGAAGGTTAGATGATAATAAAGTCCCTTCAAGTCCTAAGTTCCATGCTTTTAAGACTTTTATAGTTTCAGGTCTACAGAGAAGAGGGGAAAAACAGGCTTTGGAATTGCAAGAATTATAATGATCTTGGATGAAAGCAGGTCATCCTTCATTATAAAACCCTCTTCTGGAATACAGTTAAAGATCAGGTGAGGGGAGGAAAGAAATGAGGATAACTAAATTTATTCTGCCTGTACCTGAAGAGAATATTGTGACTTTGGAGATGGATGCACTCTTCCTATTTAGCTACATATTGAGATAATATATTCATTTTTGTGTCCCCAATGGAACATGCCTGGAGACAAGAATAGAAAGGAGATCACCCAGAAGCATACTCAGCAAAATGCTCCATGCTTCCAGGCCCTGGGGGGAGTCTGGTTAATATTCATGTCCAAGTGGCCCTGGAATCAGGGACACAAGCATAGAAAATTGTCTGTAGAAACCAGTGACCCTCTAACCATAACCAAGCAAAAGAGTTAGGAAGACATTTTCCCCATAGGCTGGGACAATGCAGAGTACAGGCATTTCTAGAGCAGTTACGTTGCTTTCTTTATTCATCCATTCATTCTACCAGTGAGCATTTGTTAAATGTCATGCTCTGTGAGAGACACTAAGGAAATGCAAAAAGGAAGAAGGAATCATGAAGTATCCACACTTTATAGGTGGAGGCATTTTCACAAGCAGAATAACATGTCAAGTGCAGGGATAGGGAGGAATATGGTTTCCTGGAGTTGCACAAAGAGAATATTCACCATCCAGTTTGCAGTAGGTCATCAGAAGGCTTCCTGAAACAGCTGATATTTAAAGAAAATCTTAAAGTGAGTAAAAATTAGCTATTGAAAAGACCTGAGAAACTGGAGGCAATATTATCCCAGGAAGAAGAAAAGTGTACAGGTGAGAATCTGCATATCCAGGCCCGAGGACAGTGGAAGGACTGTTAGTCACGAAACTCCTCCCAGTGATTCATTCTCTGCCTCACCCTCTGTGAGCCAGGGTGAGGTTAGGATGAATGTGGTAAGATTGGGTGCCCTGGAGGATTGCTTGCACCTGAACAAGGCAGAAAGCATCTTACCCTTTTCTTTCTCTACCTGAAGAGTGAAAGTGAATAGGCAAACACATTTCTGAGCGCTGTCACAGCTTTATTTTTCTAAATCCTACTTCTGACAGTCTTCTGCTTAAAACCTAATCATCTGGTTTTTCTAGATTTACATAGAATAATGGCTGCCTCTTAACTCAAATTTTTTCTAAATATTCACCCAAAACCCACCTGGATAAATAAAAGCAGCAAATAAAATGACCCATAATCTATGCTTTCTACATATCTAAGGAACAGAAAACACAATCATGTGAGCTTAAAACATTGGCAAGTAGGGAAATTTTTTAAAAATCCAGTTTAGGGGAAGAGTAAGGCAGAGACATGAAAGAGTCCAAAAGAAAGAGGAAAGAGGAGCAGGGGCCACCACAGAAATAAGGTAACAGAATCCAAATAGAATTCCCTCAAAAAGCTAAATCCCCACCATGCAGTGGAAAATACCAGGAACAAATGTAGAATCTGGTATATCTGAGTACTGGCTAGAAAGAAAAGAAGAAACAAAGGAGAAAAATGAAAGGATTTGCATGTAATCAGGACCCAAAGCAGCAATATTAGAAACCAACACTTCTGCATGGGAATGAAGTAACTTGAGAAGGAAACATGCCCCATGGGCACTTACTTGGTAGCGAAGATAAAAATATATATAAAAACAAGAAATTGAGATTTCTGGTGTGTGTGCATGTGCGTGTGTGCATGTGTGTGTGTGTATGAGAGAGACAGAGAGAGAGAAAGTGAGAGAGAATCACAAAACAGAATACACAAAAATTTTCCACACACAAAAATAGCTAAATTAATTAGAGAAACTGCACTTCACCATACTAAATGGAGAGGGTAGTCTTGAACTAAGGAGCTTGACAAGCCTGTCAAAACTTTCACTTTTGTGTTCATACAACTGCTATTGCTGGTCCAGAAAATTAGACATTCAAAATAAGTATGAAAAGTAGATAATATCCATAAAAAGTTAGACAAAAAAGAAACAAAGTAAGAATTAAAATGTACCAGCTGTTAAAAATATTCCCCAAAATGTCAACCATGAAGTAGAACAAAACTGCAACATAAGAGCTCCATTTGAATTAAATATCTGAAAACAAGAATTTGTATATGTAAAATAAGTATTTCAAATCAGAAAGGTAAAACTCATAGCAAATATGAACAAAAATTAGGAAGATGTAAAATGACTGAACACAGGAAAGAAACAGTAGAAAAAATCAAATTCATCCTAGAAGTGAAGACATTACAAATTGCCCGAATGAGAAAATATTGGATTGAAATTCAGTAGGAACTATCGAATAGTCAAGAAAATAAAAATAGGGCAAAGAATAAAAATAATGAAAAGGAAAAAAGGATCAAGGGAAAGTATTTGGCATAGGCAAAGCAGATGCAATACACATATAATTGGAGTCTCTGGGGGACCAAAAACAAGAAAACAACAACACAACAGAATAACATTTTAGATCATAATCCAATTTTTTTCAGAAATAAAAGACCTATTTGCATAAATTAAAAGGACCTATGGTGTATAATGTGTAGTGAAAATTGTCCTTATGGTCTGCAAAGCAAAACAACAAAAAAAGCACCACATTATTTATAAAGGAAATCAAGTTGGCATAAGATTTCCCTACTGCAACATGCAAAGACAGATAACAGTGGAGAAACATTTTCAAAAAACTCAAACAAAGAAAGCTCGAGCCAAGGATTTCATATCCAGCTAAGCTGTCCTTCAAGTATCAAGGTTATAGAAACACATTTTTAAGATATGCAAGAATCTAGGGATACTGCACATGTGCCCTTTACAAGAAAATCTACTAGAGGACAAATTTGTCCAAAGTGGAGATAACTGAGGAAGCTTTTCTAAAGGCAGAGAAATGAAAAAGAAAGGTGAGAGTCAAAGTATGTAAGTTAAATCTCAGAAACCAAATAGTCAAACACTAACTAAGAAAAAGGAGAATGAAGAACATTTTTCATCTGCTAGTGTATAGATAACTACTAGAACACAAATAAAAGTATTTCTAAGTACAAAACAATGTAAGAAAAAGTAAGACAAAGAAAAGAATAGACATCAACTGACATGTTGTGGAATACCACCCAAGTCCTCCTTCACTGAAAGAAAAGTATAAAAGCCCAGCTCCCCTTTTTACTCCAACTCAGGATGACTGTGAAAGGCCATCTCAGCTCCAGAGATTTCTACAGTTTTGGCTGAGGCCTTTATTGGGTTTGTATCACTGCAAAATTTCACTTTCTTCCTTATCCCACTTCCTTTACCTTCCTTCTACAGGTGTTCATCAAAGAGGATCTACTAAGATACACCTAGCATGCTAATCTGCATCTCATAGTTTACTTCCTAGAGAATGTAACCAGTGATGGTTGACAAGAAGTGGTCTTGCAGATGCTACAATTGAATTTTGGAGCTGGATCTCTTACCGGCTAGCTGGCTGGCAATGAGAACCCCATTACTGATGGTTAATCAAGCATAAAGCAGCAGTGAAAAACTTTCACTGGAGCAATCTGGGATGGTGTATTGTTTAATGGGAATGCACTAATTGTGCAAGGTACCAGCCATTGGAAAAAAATGAAGGAAATAGAAGCTCTAAGGACAGTGGAATTGGGAGACCTATTGCTAAACTATTGCTAAGCTTGATGGATGCCCTGGGGAAAGATAACAACATCATCAAATCATAATCAATAATCACCAAATAAAATCTAATGTGAAAGGCAGAAAGCCTCCTTGGTAGCATAACAAAGACTTTCTAATCACTTGCATCAGAAAGGTAGTGAAAGATAAGGATTGGTTTTAAGATTTAATAATAAGAGTAACTGGGTTCCAAAGAAGGTTAATCTCTATCATGAGAGATGAGATGGCAAAATCTGAGCTGATGAACCTGAAAACCTTGAATGCCCTAATTCCACTGAATCCTTTGAGACTACGAAAGTAGCCTACTCCTCCTACTGACCATCAGTACATTCCCTCAACTCTTGGGTAACAGAGTGAGAAAATCACATTAAACAGAATACACACAACTCCTCCCCCACATAAAGAGAACAATTGATTAGAGAAACCACTTCACCATTCCAACAGAGGAGGGCAGCCTCTTCCTGATGTAGGTGTCTCTCCTTTAAACAATCAGCACCCACTCATCTTTCATTATCTCATTTCTTTGCTTTTAAGTCCAAACCTAGAATTAAGACATAGCCTAATCCAACCAGGAGTGTGTTCAGCCTGGAAAAAGGTGGAAGGTGACTGCACAGCTGCATGACCTAGTCAACAGGTACCAGAAGGAGCTGGAAGAGCACACATGAGACTGATTACAAAAAATATTTTGCCAAGGGCAAAAGAAAAAAAAAAAAAACTTGGATAAGAGGAATTTATCAGTATGGGAGTATTTAACAGCCTGGCAAAAAGCCCTGGGAAGATGGTGCAAACACACTGTAAGGATGGCCACTAGAAGTAAGAAGAAAGCAATGGCCCCCAATGCCACTCTTTATTATATTACTCTTGGGTAAAGGGAAAATGAAAACCAGAATAACAAGTTTTGTAAAAATTAATGATAAAAACACTCATTATGTCAAAATGAGTGAGAAAGAGATTCCAAAATTTTTGTGGCAGGTAGTAGAATAAGCAATTAAAATAATCAAAGAAGTGGGCATGTTAGAGTGGATATTCTACAGAGTGGATATACTAAATAAAGTTAGAAAACTCACCAGATAGTGATATTCCATCAGTGAGTCCAGGGGATACACTATTTGTCAAAGGGCTAAGGAAGGAGCCGGTGAGAGGGACATCAGTGTCATTGAGATGTTCATGAATGCTTGTTAGTCTAGGGCTGACAGCAGAAGATGCCATTCCCAACCTATAGCTCTCTAATAATAATGAGAATGATAAAACTTCAAAACAAAAGACTAAATAGCAATGTGTGGGCTTTGTAAGCAGCCTGAAGGATGAAGCTATTGTAACAAGTGGTAAGATTGAAGCAGCAGCCAAGAAGAGCTGACGTGGAGAGGGTTATGAGATGGTATTCCTAGGGGCAAAATGGAAGAGTAGCCAATTAGGGAACTGCTCAATGTGTGCAAGCCAAAGAATTTAGTGACAGATCATCACAAGACAGATCAGCGGTAAGTTCCCAGCCCCCAATTCCAAACATAAAAGTCATGATTCCATGCCAGTTTCTTGTCCGAATGAGGTTACAAACCCAGATCCCATAGACTGGAAGGGAGGATAGGTCCCCGGGAGAAAGGACCCATCAAAACCATGGCAAGGAAAAATGGTAATGATTTCTTCAAATAGTTCTCTTTCCTCCAAATAGGGATCTATTCCTGGGGAATAGCAAACACTCACACGTTTCAAGGACCGTTGCATGTAGGGACCAAGTAATTATTAATACCCAAAGTGTTATTATGCCACCTCCACATTAGAGTCCTGGCCCAGGTCCAGCTCACAATGGGTCCACAGGATTCATGGAACCACTTAGCAGTCATTTCTCTAATCTCTGAATGTGTAATTAAAATAGACATAGTTGGTAGTTTCCACAACCTCCAGATTAGGTCATTGTCCTAGAGCGTTAGAGTTATCGTAGTGCAGAAAATAAGTGAAATAGAATAGAAATACCTGAAAACAAAATGATTCAGAAAGGCAAAAAAGAAATGAGTGGAGCAGATGGACAAAAGTATACTAGCCAAAGGAAACCAAGGAAAAGAGAGGGTGCATCCTTCTATCATATAAGAATTCATGCTGTAAAGCAAAAACCAAAAAGAAAGAGAGGCTTTCTTGTACTAAAGGCCACTTTCATTTTCAATGAAGACATGACACATATAAATATTTTTATATCAAAAACACAGAAACCACCATCATAAAGCAAAAATTACAACTGATATAGAGAGAAATGAACAGAAGCACACTACTTTCAGGAGAATTTAAGCCAGCACTTTCAGTCCAAGACAAAGATCAAGTGAAAAGAAAATAATATATTGATTATATATTCATTACATATTTATATTTCTATAAATATATATATTTATATATGTATGTATCATTTGCTCCTTGATTAAAAAATGTAGAACTTCTCAAATGCACCTAAAACATTTATAAACATTGACAATATAGTCATGACTCAAAGAAAGCCATAAAATACATTCCACAAAGTAGAAATAATATTAACAACAATCTCTGATCACAAAGTAATAAAACTAGAAATTAATAACAAAACCACAAAACAAAACAAAAATTATACCTGGAAATTAGAAAAAAAGAAACTCTATTATATTACTCTTGGGTAAAGGGAAAATGAAAACCAGAATAATAAGTTTTGTAAAAATTAATGATAAAAACACTCATTATGTCAAAATGTATGGAATACATTTAAATAGTAATAAAAGGGAAAAATTTATAATTGTAGATATTTTTGTTAATAAAATAAAAAAGAAGAATTACATCCAAAGGAAAAAGGGAAAAATGAAAACAGTTAAGCCAAAGAAAATTAAAGGAAGGAAATAAAAATAAAACTGAAATACTAATGAAAGAGAAAACAATAATCAGTAAAAACAATTAATAAAATGCTGAATCTGTGAAAATTAAAACAAAAAAATGGACAAGTCAACTGTATTAGTCAGGGATAAACCAAAGAAACAAACTAGTAGGTGATAACATATTAAGAGATTTATTTCAGAGAGTTGGCCTATGTAATTGTGGTAGCTGGGTAGGGACATCCAAAACTCACAGGGCAGGCTGTTAAGAAGGACAGGATGGAATTCTCTTTCAGAGTTGCTATCTGTAGGAAAAATTTTCTCTTCCTTAGGGAAACCTCAGTTCTGCTCTTAAGATCTTTGAACTGACTGAATTGAGCCAAAAGATTACTGAGGATAACCTCTCTTACTTAAAGTCAACTGTATTAGTCTTCTCAGGCTGCCATTAAAAATATATTTTTATACCGGAGGCTATATGGCTTAAAGAACAGAATTTTATTTTCTCACTGCTCTGGAGGCTGGAAAGTCCAACGACAAGGTCCAACAGAGCTTGGTTTCTGGTAAGGGCTCTCTTCCTGGCTTTCAGATGGCTGCCTTCTTGCTGTGTCTTCACATGGCAGGGAAAGAGAGAGACAGTGAGAGGGGATAGAAAAAGAGAGTCTCTTTGGTGTTTCTTCTTATAAGGACATTGATCCTGTAGAATCAGGGGCCCACCCTTATGACCTCACATAGCCTTAATTACTTCCTCAGAGGCCCCATCTCCAAACACAGGCACTCGGTGTTCTGGCTTCAACATATGAATTTTGGTGAGATGCAATTCAGTCCATACCATCAGTTAATCCTGGACTTCAATCACATCTACAAGTTATCTTCACAGCAATACCTAGGTTAATGTTTGATTGAATAACAGAAAAACTAAGACTATAAACCTAAACTAAGTTGACACATAAAATGGACAATCACACCAGTAGATAACCAAATTTGATTCCTAAAAACAGGAATAACAATGAGATTGTAATGCAGCTAGGAAGTCTTGATGTACCCCATTCAATTTACCCGAATAAACTTCCCACCTAGCCCCTGACAGCCAATAGTTATTTCTACACCAGAGCCATTCTAACTTCAAGGTGCCTAAGAATCACCTGGGGATCTTGCTAAAATATAGATTCTGATTTAGCAGGTGGGATGGTTTGGAGCCTGAGATGCTGCATTTCTAACATGTTGGCAGGTAAAGCTGATGCTACTGGTCTAAGGACTCAAGTTTGAAGAGCAAGAGTACAATTAGACTCCCGAATGTCCAGTTTAGTCTTACTCTACCTTTTCACAAATATTTCATTTCTATTATATGTCTAAGGATATATTGGAGTGCTCATTTGTGCCTAGGAACCAACTCCTGGAGGTTGTTGCTACTGGACATGAAACATGGAAGCATCAATATTACACACAGACATTAGCAGCTCATGCCAGATTTAGTCTGGCCTCACAGCTTCTTGCCTTTTAAATTTACTTGAATAGCTATTTTCTTAGGTCATGAACCTACTACCTGGATGGCTGGGTCAGAACCTCATGGACCCAGAACTACTCTTCCCCTTTTATCTACCCATCTTGGTTTAGGGCACACTGATCTCATTCTTTCCTACTGCAATGAGCATAACTCAGAGACCCATTGCTCTTCCATGTCATAAGATCTGATCTGGGCCACCCGTGTCCACTACAAGAGATTTTAATAACTTTTAATATTGGAGAAAAAGAGTTAGGAACTCTCTATTTTTATGCCCAGAAGTCACCTTATCTCTTTGGAGAAATCTGTCTATATTTTTATCTATCTCTATTTTACCTATATTTTTTATCTCTTTCTGCATAAGAAAGAATATAAAATCTCAGAGGCATTTTGTATTGTTATGGGCTCAATTGTTGCTTATGTTCATAGTCATGAAGCACTAACTCCCAGTACCTCAGGATGTGACCGTTTTTTGGAGATAAGAGTCTTTAAAGAGATAATGAATAGAAAATAAGTCATGATTTTGGCCAATGGCACGTTGGTAGAAGAGACAGCATGACACTTCTGACCCTAGGGCATAAGGGTGAGGTCTAATGCAATATGACTGATATCCTTATAAGAAGAGCAGGCGAGGACACAGATGAGTATACACACAGGAAGTACACTATGAGTATGCATTGAGAAGGCAGTCCTCTGCAAGCAAAGGGGAGAGGCCCCAGACAAAATGAAATCGGCCAACACCTTAGTCTTGGACGTCTAGCATCCAGAACAATGAAAATATGGATTTCTATTGCATAAGCCACCAAGTCTGTGGTATTTTGTACGGGAGCCTGAGCAAACTAACACGTATTATGATAAGTGTTTGTTTCTTATGTATCTCCAAGTTGGCTGGGATAGTTTTACCATTTAAGTATCTGTGCATAGCCCAGGGGTCAAATGATCTAGGCTAGAAGAGCCTAGATCTAGGTATCTCTGCATCAAACTGTAAGCCTGCTGGTCAGCCAGGTAGTTCACTATGGACCAGGGGGCTAGCCAAGACATGTCCTTTGCATGAAGATGTCAGTGGGTTGAGACAACAGCAGAAATCTGTGATGCTTAAGGCCTAGGATCAGAAGTATCATGCTGCCTCTTCCACCAACGTGCCACTGGCCAAAGCAAGTCAAGGCAAAGTCAAGTTGTGGGGAAATATATTCAGCTCACACCAAAGCCATGGTAAAAGTGTGAATATAGAGGCCAGTAATTCAGTCTAACCCAGACACCAGGTACTCTTTGAGTTCAGAATAGTTTCTCTTGGAAAAAATAAAGCATAGCTTAGCAGCGTATCCTTCTTGATAATAATGTTTCTACATTTATCTTCTAAATTTGATTTTGAGCTCATCAAGAATGGAGGCCATATTTTATTTGTTTTTGAATCCAAAGAGACTAGCACAGTTCCTAAACACTATCACACTGAGAGGGATAGTATGACATGGTGATAAGACCATACATTATCACATCAGACTCCCTGGATACAAATTCTACTACTTATTGGCTGGGTGATTTCAGGAAACTTACTGAACTTCTCTGTGTCCCTTTTAATTGTCTGTAGAATGGCAATAAAATATTTCTTCCCCCAAAGATTGTTCTAAGACTTTAAAAAGCTATTATGAAGAAAGCCCTTCAAACAGTACTTGGTACATAGGAAGGACTTGCTAAGTGTTAAATAATATATATTGTAATATGTGGTTACTTACTTGCCACTCCTCTCCTACTCTTTACTCATCTCTAGATTGTGAGCTCCTTGAGGTCAAATATTCTGCCTAAAATTGTTTTATATGAGGAGCATAGAGTTGGAGCCACTCAAATCTGGGCATGAATCTTAATTCTGTTACTAATCAGAAATTATTTAACTTCTCTTAACCTTGGCCTCTGCATTCACTTATTCATTCATCAAACATTTATTATTACCCCTGCTAGAGTATAGGCTCTATAAAGGCAGGGATGGATGTTTACCTTGTACTTAGCTTTATCCCCAGGGGCAACATAGTGTCCAATCCACTGTGGGCTTGATAATTGATAAATTTTTTAAAAATGTCTTCATGAACGAATATACCAGGCACTAGGTGTAGCAATCAAGAACAGGATGAGATATAAGGCTTGATGTTATCCTTGCCAGAATTTGTAATCAGGAAACAAAAAATAATATAGCTCCTCATAGGGTTATAGTGAAACTCAAGGAGATACTGTATGAAAAATGAAGCAGAGTACCTGGCACTTAGTAAGATGCTTCATGGTTGTGACCCCAGCAACGACTTAATTAAAAGTATGTATATCTCATATTTTAATAAGACATATTGCTAGAGTAATGTATCAAAAAGATGTTAGAGATAGAAATGCATTATTTAGTTTGTGTACCCAATTGCAAGCAAAATAGTAAATCAAGTAACATTTGTTCAACTTAAGTGAAATTTCCAGGAGTTGGTTAATGTTGAATTATAATTGAAAGAGTAAATGAGCAGGGAGAAGATGAATTAAAGAATGAATGAAGGAATAAATGCAAACTCACAATAGCCAAACAGAAGAGCAAAGAAAGAGATGGTGTTAAATTTTGGGTAGTGCTGTTTCAGCTAAAGCTAAATCATTTTCATGATTTGCACAGCCTGCACCTCAGCCAGAAACAACTTTCCCTGGAGGGTTCACAGCCACTGAGAGCAAATATTCTCAGAGGAAGTTAGATGATTCATGAGATGACTCCTAGGGAGACTGTCAGAAATAAAATCTCTCATGAAAAAAAAGTCTGACACAGAGAGAGAGAGAGAGAGAGATCAAGGTGACTCATCAGATTTATTTTCTGTTGATCATTCATTTGGTGCTATTTCTAGGCAATATACAGTGTAAAGAGAGGTAAAGTGATGTTGAAATGGGAAGTTTACAAAACAGGTTGGCTGAACATACTAAAAGGGAGTTTGTCTCAAGATGGTACAGGAGAAGTAAGTTTGGCTTCAATAATCTCTGAGACTTTGGGCCTTCTAGATTCTTCCTCTTGGCAAAATTGCCATAGCTGCATATTTTAAGGAGCTCTGTGGCATCTCTTATTCAATCACCCAATAGATTTTTAACAGCATCACAAGTTACTCCTGAATGGTTAAGATCACTTCTTTTATCCTGGTGTGAACCATTAAAACTAATAAAATTTCATCTGGCTGAGGGAATCACAGAATTATAACATTTCAGAGTTGGAAAGGTCTTAAAGGTCACAGAGTTTTCATTCTTCACTGAGCGTTGAGAGGAGTGAGAAATTTTATGCATTTCTGAACCTATGAGACTATTACGACAGTCCAAGAGAACAGATTTAAGATGAAGACGACACTTACTAGCCAGGCGATTAATTGATTAAATTAAATATTAAGAGCATTATCATGAGTGAGCTATGAGCTGACTTTAGCAACAGACATTTTGGAAAATGCTTGTCTTAGTTATATACTGGAATTATTGGCACTTTTCCTGCAACCGTTTTTTCAGATCTCAAGCAGAAGCACTTACTAAGAGTGAATCTAAGATCCTGCCTTTAGTTCCAAGGCCAGTCTTTTTCAAAATATGTTAGCAAAGTTAAGACTTTGATTTTTTTTTTTTTTTTTTTTTTTTTAGGGTTGAACGCTGAGATCTCTTCCCACCCATAAAAAACCCAGAGAACAAAAAGAGTTGGCCCAGGAATTGAATGCGAAGGCATTTCTGTATGTTTCTGGCTCCTGTAAAACAGTAGTTTCTCTAACAGTTTAAAGCTTCAGAAATCTCACTTTGCTATCAGCCACTGCTGGAGTCAGGTGAGGTCAAGGTTAATGCACAGAGGGTATGCATTTATTCAATCTGGATTTATTGAATAACTAGCATAGGTTAGTCCCTGTAATACAGAAGTGAATAATAATACCATCACTGGTATAGAAATATGGACAATAGAGTCTCAGCAAGGAAGATGACTAAGGCTACCCATGGGGAAATCAGAGAAAAGCAATCTTGAACAATCTTGAAGGATGAAAGAAAGATTTCCTGATGGGGAAGTAGGGAAAGATACTCCAAGCAGATTTTTATTGTTATCATTAACAGCTAACATTTATCGAGTGCTTTCGATGGGCCACACGCTATGCTAAAGGCTTTATGTGCATTTGTTTGGTTCATCCTACAACCCATGAGGTAAATACTATTTTTTACATTTTTTTAATAAAGACGGAATTGAAAATTCAAAAGTTCGAGTCCTGTACTCAAGCTCTTATAGCTAGTGGTCCTCTGACCCCATATAAAATGTACCCCTGACTATCATATTCCATGTTTTGATATGAAGTTTGCTCAACAATAAAATGATCATTCAGCTTCCCAAGTTTATTATTAATTTATTATTGAGATTGTCTCAATACTTAATATTTTAATTTGTGTTACAAATTTAAAATATAAATCAATGAATCAGTTAGTCTCTTCTGGACAAACTACATTTCTGGTCTATAAAGCCAAGTATCAGAAGCTGGACTGGGATTGCAGCTAGATAGTGAGACCTGAAATAACTCTTAATTGAAAGACTTCAGTGGAATTTCAGAGGCAGTCATGAAGCATATGGTCTGGAGCCAAGTTCTAAATCAAGTCAAGGCAAGAATTGAAAAGAAAGCCAATGTAGAAAGCTACAAGTCCAATAATTTCAAACAAGAAATGTCAAAGGAGGTGTGAGTGATTTAAAAAAGTAAAGTACGAAAGAATACCTTGAATCTCTTAGTGTGCAACTCAGTTTTGTATCTCATTCCTATGGCCAAGGACAAAGATGTCTGTCACCTGTTAATGGACAACATCACCTCAATGCTTTTCCAGAGGAGAGAATAGATAAGGAGTTGGCACCTTATCTCTGAGGCTCTTGTTAAGCATCTAAATTTTTGTCTGTACATTTGGTAATATGACTGGTCTAATTGCTCAATATTTTGTCATGTTTAGATAGAAGTGCATGAGGAAGATAATAATGTCTATTTTGTGTTCCATGCAGTGCATTGGTGATACTGGCCCCCCCTTACTAAGGAAATCTCCACTGATACTCACCTCCCATGGTCTCTAAGTGATTTGATAATTACTGGAAAGCCATACATAGGCATTGGGCACAAACCAATTGTTTAATGGTTTTCATTTATTCATCTAGCAAGTATTTCTGGAGTGTCTTCTATCTACCTGGCACTATCTAAGGACAAGGGACACAGTGATAAAGAGAATAGAAAAATGGCTTATTCCTTTTTTTTTTTTGAGAGAGAGTTTTGCTCTGTCTTCCAGGCCGGAATGCAGTGGTGCAATCTTGGCTCACTGCAGCCTCTGCCTCCCGGGTTCCAGCAATTCTCCTGCCTTGGTCTCCCAGGTAGCTGGGATTACAGGCACACACCACCATGCCCGGCTAATTTTTGTATTTTTAGTAGAGACGGGGTTTCACCATGTTGACCAGCCTGGTCTCAAACTCCTGACCTCAGGTGATCCACTCGCCTTGACCTCCCAAAGTGCTAGAATTACAGGCATGAGCCACAGCACCCAGCCAAATGGCCTATTCTTAAGCAATTTGTTTTCATTCTAGTGAAGGAATCAAACAGTAGCCTTATACACAAATACAAGATAGTTGAAGCATAAGATGGTACAGTAAAGAGCATTACCAGGATAATGGTGTAGAGGGTTATTAAGGAGAGGGCTGGCATGTGCTTCTTTGGATGAGGTAGTCAGAGACAACCTCTCATGGCACTTCAGCTGATCCTGGAAGCATGAAAGCCTGACCACCATGCAAAAGGACAGGGAAAGAAAGTTCCTGACAGAAGTAACAGAAAGAACAAAGGTTTTGGAGTGGTAGAAAGCTTAGTGTTCAAAGAACTTAGACTTGATTAGGGGAAGTTACAAAGACCATGGAGCTCCTTAGGGAATTTCACCATATCGATAGTGAAAGGAATTACCAGGCTTGCAGTTTACAGAAGGCACTGAGACTTTGGATCAGAAACTTTCTAGGCAGCTAGACTCTTGCAAGCTAAGGTGAAGCATTCAGAAGGCTGCTGAGCTAAGCTCTGCCCACCCACTTCAGTGTTAAAATGTTCATTCCTGTAAAATGTGTTTGATTTTCCTAAATAAAGAGTAGCAGTGGTTAAGAGATGGTGTCTGGAATCAGATAGCCTAGCTTTTTATTCCAACTCTAGACTAGGCATAAATGTATCATCTTGGATAACTTACTTAACACAGATGAGTCTTCTTCCTATTTATTCCAGAGACTTCTGTAAACTGCCTTGTATTGCCTTGGCTTCACCTCTGACTCCAGCTCTAGTTATAGCAAACAGTACTTATGGTCTGTGACTCACTGGCAGCTTCCTGCCTTAAGCAAGAACCATCTCTTCTTCATTTGCAGCCTCAGGTCTTATCTAGCACAGTGCCATGGTGACGTGAGAAAAGGATGCTTTGCCCTCATGTGCAGCCTCAAAGTGAGGAAAAGTTAATGTCCCCAGGGCATGTCTCAACCAAAGAGTGGAGGAACCTGAGAATCCTAAACCCCCAGATCCTCCTGAACACTCCAGGGTGACAAAAGGACACCACTGTCTCCTTATCCAAAGAAAAACTTCCAGTTGCCTAGACACCTTGAAAAACCCTCCCCTGAAGAAGATGCCTTACAAAGTGATACTTTTTCTTCTCAAGATCCACCACCACTCATTCCTTTTTGCCAATACCAATAACTTGGGTCTCTTCTCAGCACAGTCTGAACAAGGATCCAGGATGTACTGTCCTGGCTAAGAGATTCTGGAACCAGTCCTAACCTACTGCTGGGATGGTTCCTTGAAGGCTGTACACAATAACAGTGCAGAGTAAATGAGGTGGAGATGCCAGAACTGCTTAGACAGAAAATTGAGGGAGCCAAAAGGCTAAAGGAAGTGAAAATGTTAGAATGGGTTTATTATGCAAGAGCAGAAAACCCCACTAACTGCCTGTTCACTAGAAGGACCCATAGAGACTCCTCTACTAAGGCCATGAAGGCTCTGCTGAAGATGAACAGATTTGAGAAGCCCAGTGGAGGCTTCCATCTGTTGGTGTGATAGTAGAGTCTGCTACCTTGGCACTGGACTGCTTTGTATTGGCGTGTTTATAAAATGATCCCAGAATAACAAAGGCCCACGGGCAGAACTTAACTTTCAGAAGCAAAGTAGATGTGACTATCATAATGGAAAGAGCTGGGTAGAAATCAAGATGCCTTCACCTGAAGGGATCTATGGTAATGAATCATAGATTAGAATATTCCAGAGGACAAGATAGATGGACAGCCCACAGGAGTGCTATTTAATTTGAATTAACGTAATTCGCTCCCTTCCCTGGCATGTCCAAAATTGAGAACTGGCCGATGTCAGCTAACACAATGAAAAACTAGTCCTTCACCAAATTTCTGGATCTAAATTAGTTTACAGACCCAGAGGTTATTGATCAAAGGGCAGGCTTGTTTTCCTTGAGGAAGGACTCTATAATATCCTCATTTGTATATGTAAGAAATATCTCCCCAAATAAATTTTCCAGAATAGCTGTGAAGAGGAAAATAGAACATCTAGACCTTTCAAGGACAGTTGAATACAGGGTCTGAGCTGACACTATCCAGGGTCCCAAAATACCATCCAGGAGCTCCAGTGGAGTGGAGGCTCACAGAATCCAAGTAATAAACAGATTTCTGAAACAAGTTCATTCTACAGTGAGTTCATTGAGTCCACAGACATATTTCCCAATTCTCAAGTATATAATTGGGATAGATATATTAAATAACTGGCAGATGTTATTATTCCCTGACCTATGGAATATGAGTCAAAATTATAGGAAACTCCTAAGATTGCCTCCACCCTTGCCAAGATAATAAAGCATAGATAGTAATGCACCCCAGAAGGAATTCTGGAGATAGCCCTACCACCAGATATACAGGATGCAGGGAGGATAGTTCCTACATATTCTTATTCAATTCACTTGTATAGGACCAGAAATAATAAAACCTATTAGTTGTGGTAGAAGACAGTGGACTCTTGTAAACCTCACCAAGTGTTATGATCACCCTCACAGCTCCTCTGCTGGATGTAAAATCCTTTTGAAACAGATCAACAGAGACTTTGGTACTGGTTCTGAGGCTACCAACTTGGTGAATTCTCTAATTGTATCACAAAGGAGGATCAAAGGCAGTTTTCTCGTTTTCTCTTTTGTAGGAAGAACATTACACGCTCACTTTATTTTTCCAGGGCTATATAAGTCTCCTGCTCTCAGACACAATGTAGTCAGCAGGAACCTTCATCACATTAGCATTCCTCAGAACATCATATTGGTCTACAATATTGATGATATCATGTTAATAAGATCTGGTGAAAAGGAAGTAGTAAGTACTCTAGATCTCCGGCAGGATAAATACGTATCAGAGGACTGGAGACAAACCACATGAAAAATTAGCTGCTCACCATGTTAGTGATGTTTTTAAGGGTCCAGTGGTCTAAGACAGGCTGGGACATCCCCTCTAAGGATGAGCAGTTTTTATATCTTGTATCTTTTACTATCAAGAAGGAGCCATGGCACTTAGTGTGTCATTGTGGATTTTGAAGGCAACATACTGACTACATTTGGGAATAATTCTCCTTTGTGTTTATCTGGAGACTGAAAAGACTGAGTTTTGAATGTGGCCCAGAGCAAGAGAAAACTCTGCAGCAGGTCTTGTTTGTGGTATCAACTCCCCTGCAACGTGGATCACATGACCTCACAGAGCCAATGATGCCCTCTGATATATAAGTACGCCATTTGGAATCTCTGACAAACCTCAATAGAAGAGACACACAGATGCCTTCCATGGCAGAGAGAATGACTTACTATTTAAAAGACACCACCTGGAGTGCTGTTGGATCCTGGTAAAGACTGAGTACCTAACAACAGACAACCTGGTAAGTGAAGCCGTGAAACATGAGCTAGGTATTATCAGATTCTCCTAATTGCAACATCAGGTGGGTGCAGCAGCAATCCACTAGACACTGGACAATCAAAACGATCTATTCCGGATCAGGCCCAAGCAGGAGATATAAGTAAATTACATGAAGATGTGCCTCAACATATTAGTGATGTTTTTGTGAAGCTCATGACTATGGCCCTATATGATGAGAGTTTTCCTATGACTACATGATGAAGGCAGAAAAAACCTGAGAGCTGGTTCACAATATGTTGTTTTTTACCTCCTGCTATGATGATTTGAGCTGAAAATGGACTGCTACATCAATATGGCCCCATCTAGACTTGGCACTAAAGGACAGTAGTGAGGGTGGATCCTCTACACTGGAAGTGTGAGCAGTACACTGGATCATTCCCTTTGAGGGAATGGAGAAGTACCTCAAAGTAACGACAGACACAGATCTTTGAGTACTCCTAAAAGGCATGGATGCTTGGTCATCGGCTAGGAAAAAGAAAGATTAGATCAGCGACAAGGGGATCTGGGAAAGAAGTACGTAGATGTACCCATGGAAGTGGTCAAAAACCATGGTGATCTTTTTATCTAATGTTAATAATGTCCACCAGAGACCATGCATTGCAGAGGCAGCACTTAACTGGGTGGACAAGATGATGCATCCACTGGTTGTCAGCAAGCCTCTACCCTTAGCCACCCTTGTGACTGTGCAATAGGGCCATGAACTGAGTAGCCATGGTGACAGGTGAAGGCTCTGCATAGGTTGTAAGTTTGGGGTCCCTCTGATCAAGGCTAGACTATCTTTTGATACTGTTCAATGTCCAAACTGCCAGCAAAAGACCAACACTATGTCCCTTTATATAGCACCAATGCCCAAAAAGATCTTCCATCACTTTGTGGCAACTTGATTACATCACATTTTTCATTTCATTTTAGAGGGGGTATCAGTTCACCCTTAAATAAACTGACACTTATTCCAGATATATCTTAACCTTCCCTGCCTGCTGTATGTCTCTCAGGACCATCACCCAGGGACTTTCTGCATGCCTGATTTACGGACATGGGATTCCGTTCAGCATTGTCCATTAAAGGGATGCATTTTACAGCATAGAAGTTATAATAGTGGACCACTGGCCATGAAATCTTACCATATGCCACATCACTCAGAAGCAACCAGACCAATAAAATGATGGGAAGACCTGTTAAAGGCTCAGCTAAGCCATCTGCTTGGGGACAATACTTTGTCCTCAAGGAGGAGATAAATGTTTTAAACTGATGGCCGGTATATCTCTGCTCTTCACAACTGAAAATGGGATCACTGTTAACATTGCTTTCATGTGTAGCCAAATATATTTGTTTTTATACCAGAAGAAAATGCCATGTCTGTTTTGGCTATTCATACTGAATCCCTAGTGTCTAGAAGAATGTGTGGCAACTAGAAGACACTTAAAAAATACTGCTGATGCAATGTATACACAACATTTAGTACATTAAATGCTTAATAAAAGGTTATTATCACAATTATGATTATTCATGCATTGTATGCCATAGATGAAGACATCTTTAGTCTCATTGTCTCTGTTTTAACCATGATACCACCTTAAAAGCCTCCTTGTTCATACATTTGTTTAAAGTAAATTAGCCTAGGAAAGATGGCTGCTGCTGCTCTTCCCAGCCTCTCACAGCTGTACTGATCAATATGGAACTGGGCTTGGGAAGGCCATTATGGGGCCTCCTATATTTCACCCTGTTTGTGGTCTCAACACTTGGATTCACCAGTCAGCCCTTGCCTGGGCACCCTGCTGACATCCAAACTTGAGAGAATCCTCAATATGCATGAACACTGCAATTACACAGACTTAAACTTCTCCATTCTGAGATAATTACAGAAATAAACTATGTTTCTCAAGCAAATCAGACTGTACAGATACAGGGAAGGGTGTCTTGGTGGGCATAAGGGATCTCAGACTTATTCTGGCTACATGCCCCAAATCAGCAATACAAGGAGCCCTCTGCCTCAGCAGAGAGAAGCTTCCTGCCAGAATCCTTACGGGAAATGCATACGAGCAATCCCTACCCTCAGAAACAGGAATCCTGCTGGCAGTTTGTTCTGTTTAAAAGAAAAACAGAAAACAGAAAAAGAGCTGATGTGGCTTCATCAAGACCTATATCCCAGACTTCATAAAAAAAAAAAAAAAAGTAATTGAAACAATTCCTGATTTGTGCCCTGAAGGAGTTTTGCAATTTTCTTATTCCATCTTGCACAGAAGTTCTGAGCTCAGAAAAAAATAAGGAAAATAAATCTAATGAATAAAATATTGAAGGGGTTGCAATTCTTGAAAACCAAAAACAAAAGAAAAATCACTTCCTCAGCTGGTTTGGGTTTGAGGGACTGGGATTCGATTTACAAACATCTTTCGAGTGATGCAGCTCATGACCTTCTTTCTTTCTACTCTAATCCCACAGTTTGTACTTAGAGATCAGTCCATTTGCAGCCTAGTCTGGAAAATCAGTGTTGTCATAGAAAAGGTGAGGTAAGATGCAAGTTGGGACAGTAAGCCATCTTTTGTAGGGAGGTGAGAAAACATTTCAATAGCATCAGTGTCACCAAGATGTAGGAGGACGTGAGTGGGGGCATCTCAGACACAGAAGCTCCAAAGAGCCTCAAGACCTGAGGTGATTCAGGCAATTGCCAGTGTCTATCTGAACTGTGGCACACAGGGATGAAGATCCCAGTGGTGAATGATATCTGGAAGAGGTGAAGAGCAATTAACACTAGGTTTGTCCATGTGGATCTCTCATAATTAAGTAGAAACAGGGGAGCAGAATTCAGCTTTGGAATAGAAACCTTGTAAGAACCAGGCATTCAGGGCAATACCCTAAGCTGGACTTGGGGTTTAACCAGGAACACTAAGGAGAAACTATGAAGGTCGAAATAAAAACAAAGAAGTTCTTACCCTTGGCTGGGACCCATATATAAGTGGAAGGAAAAAGGCTGTTGTTTAGGGCTCCACAGATGCTCACTCCTGTTACATGAGGTCCTGAGTCAGGTTGGCATTAAGGTAGCTCAGAGGGCATGTGGCATCCCATCAATCATAGCTCAGACACTGGACTTGGGGTCTGAGACATGATACTTACTTCCAAGGGCCACTGGATGGGGGTAGAGAGGGTGAGGCTTCCAGCATACTTCTTGTTCTCATCAGGAGTGTCTTAGGATCTGAGATGAGCATTGATTCACAAATGGGGCCTGGCTGCTCTTGTTTACGGAGGGCATAGTATATACTAGACATTAGATGAGATAAATCCATTATCTCACCTTTTTCCAGGAAATGCAAGTGGGAAGCTGAAGAAAATTATAGTATTTCTGGCAGTCAAGATTTGGAAAGTTACCTACTAAAAGGCTACAATATGCTCAAGATACTACTATATCAGAATAATTTTCACCTAATTAAGAGAATGAAGATTTTATTTACTTAACCAAATAGTGAGTTAATATACAGGAAATATACGTCCTGGATCAAACAGAATAGAAACAATGACATTGAGATGTGTACCAGTGCTCTCATGACAGACCTGTCATGTGTAATTGTCTGTTATTTTCTATGTACACTCCATCTGAATGAGCAATAAAACTAGCTTGGGGAAGAATAGTTTCTTCTCTGATCATTGTATTTCTTCAGGACTTCTTATTGCTCTCAGATATGCTACTTGTGATTTTCAGTTACACTTGACACATTAGCTTTGCTAATATTTTAAACTTACTAAATTTGTTCATGTCCTCTTTCCTGCATATCCTCCCTCACTTTTACCTTGTGTATTAAGTACCACAAAAGAATATTGTCTGAAACAAATGGCATGCAATCCTTGGAGGATAGATTTCCATGCTACTATAGAGTGAATGCCTTCCATAGTGAAAGGCTTATATTTAATATGTGAATTGTGCTAGAGGTGATTCAGCCAGGTAAAATGCTGGTATTACCTAGAAAACATGGGCGTATTCATCTTCCATTGAGTTGTGTGTTCTGGTTTGGGCTTTTGTTGGTATGGTTTTGATGCCAAAGCAGCAAAAACTGTTTCCTGATAAAGAGCAGAAACCAGACTCCTTGGTGCCATTGTTCATTACTGCCTGATCAGACAGGGAGAGTATGATATAATCTGACAGTTGAGAAAGTTGTGCACTCCTCACCCACTAAGCACATGTATCTTTCTGAAGGACCCTGCTGAAAACTTGCACTCTGAGCCCCAGAGCCAAATTTTGCTAAAGTTCTATGATTCCACCATAGTTCCCTGATGAAGTAAAATATACTGTGTATAGACTGCAAGCTAGGATTCTACTGCTGAAATTTGAGGTCTAAATATAAGTGATCTACATTACAAGTAATCTACATTGCTGTGCCTGTAAAAGTTTACCCTGTGACACCTGGATTTAATATATCCTGACAACAGGTGCATTTGGTTCAGAGAATGACCTTCAACTTTACCTAGAAGATAAATGCCTGATTGTAGGTCATCTACATGCATCTTTGGATGGAGAGGGCAGAGGCAGGAATGCCAATGCAAATGTTAAACATACCCTTTCTATTGTTTTATTAGGACTATGCATTATTAAATGGAACCTTCTTTACTCTTCGTGTTTCTGTTAGAGTAACATTCTTGGCTTCCTCTGCATCCTCACTAATTTTTCCTAATGGGAGGAGGATTAAAGTATCTGAATAGTAAGCTTAGGAACAAAAACTTGTCATGTTTGACTGAGTCTCTTCCCTTTGCCTTTCTTCTTTGGATCTACCTGATTTTAGGAAATTATACTCTACTTTGTTCTTGGTCATACAAACAGAGGTCATACACAGTAGCAACCTTGTCCTTTTGTTGTGGAAAATCAGTGGTTGACCAGTGCCACTTGACATTGAGTGAATAAGTCTGTATTAATGTGGCTACATATTAGGAAGCCCATTGTTTTCTCATGCCTAAGCCTCAATTTCCAGTAATTCCATCAGTAATGAAGTAGGAATTTTAATGTTCGTCTGCTTAAATTTTTGTCTCTCTCAGTGAAATCAGAACTCAGGCAAGAAAGAGGATCATATACTCTATTAGGTTGCCTAAAATCCCAACATATCCCATCAGTAATTTTCATGCTGTACAGGTTTGTTAAGTTAATGTCCATTAGTTAACCTCCAAAGAGCACCATAAAGATGATTTTAAAGGGTGATAATTACATTTCTAATGATGTAGTCCTATTATGATCTCTCCCCTCATAATATGCCCTTATTTTTATCTAGCTATAAGAGATCTCGTATAGACACTTTTGAGTTATGGTTGATGTATGATCAAGGAGTAACTCTAAGATTATAGAGAGTTTGGCCAAGGGAAAATTTTTAGAAAATAATTAGAGAGTTTTCCACTTCATTTCAAAGTAAAATTTAGACACATTTTTAAGCAGTGAAGTTTTATAAAATGAAAGGTAAAACTTCTAAAAAGCAATTAGATATTTTATTTCAGAAACTAGAAGCCTTGGGGCAGCGTTAGGGAGGGAAGCTGAAACATAAAGTAAGCATTCTGGAGTGAAAACCCTCCTCCCACACCTAATTTGACAAGGCTTGGAAATACACACATTTGGCACTCAGTGTGTATGGACAAAAGCAAAATCAGGCTTTCACCCAGGTTTGAGGTAGATAAAGCAGCAAAGATCAGGAATCTAAAAGTAGATCACCAAGTTTTCAGAGGCTTAATTTTTCTCAGCAGCATTTTTAATGGCTCCTTGCCTCTTTCTTTAGAATAATCAAAAGCTAGGTAACTAAAATGACATGTTTTGAGGGTCTATTTCAAAGAAAGCTTTCAGCTCCCCATTTATATGGATTTAAGACATGTCATTAACATTTATACTAAAATATATCCCATTAGGATAGAAATCACACAGCTTTTATGGGTAAACTTTTAATGAGGTTTTCTCACATGCATTGTAGTTTTTTTAAAGAGTTTATAATTAAATTACTAGTCTCCCATGTTTGAGTCCAAATCATTTTCCAAAAGTAGTTTATCTTGATAAACATCCTTTAAAATATTTCCTGATGAAAGGTCTAATATCCAGAATCTATAAAAAACTTGAACAATTGAAAAAGCAAAAAATGAACAACCCCATTATAAAATGGCCAAAGGACATGAAGAGACACTTCTCAAAAGAAGACATACAAGTAGCCAACAAATCAAAAATTTAAAAAAAGCTCTGCATCATTATCATCAGAGAAATGCAAAATCACAAAGTGCTATCATGTCATACTGGTCATAATGGCATTATTAAAAAGTCAAAAACAATAGATGATGGCAAGGCTGTACAGAAAAGGGAAAACTTATACACCATTGGTGGGAATGTAAATTAGTTCAGCCTCTGTGGAAAGTAGTTTAGAGATATCTCAAAGTATTTAAAACAGAACTACTATTTGACTGAAGAGTCCCATTACTGGGTACATATCCAAAAGAAAACAAATCATTCTACCAAAAACACACAGTCTATGTTCATTGCAACACTGTTCACAACAGCAAAGACATAGAATCAACCTGGGTTCTCATCAATAGTGGACTGGATGAAGAAAGTGTGGTTCATACACATTATGGAATACTACACAGCCATAAAAAAGAATGAAATCATGTCCTTAACAGCAACATAGATGTAACTAGAGGCCATTATTTTAAGCAAATTAATGAAGAAACAGGAAACCAAATACTGCATGTTCTCACTTATAAGTGGGAGCTAAACATTGAGTACTCATGGACATAAAGATGACAACAACAGAAACTGGGGACCACTAGAGAGTGGAGAGAGGAAGAGGGAAAAAGGCTGTAAAACTACCTACGGTGTACTATATGTACTCAGTACCTGGGTGACAGGATCATTCGTAACCCAAACTTCAGTATCACTCAATATACCCAGGTAATATACCTGCACATATATCCCCTGAATTTAAAATAGAAGTTGAGAAATCAATATTTCCTCAAGGTTAAACACAAATTTAAAATATTACTTTAATATCACATGTAATTTACAATATGTAGTGTTAACAATATAATCAGTTCTCAAAATGAAGAAAAGCTTTTGTGAATAAGACAAAATTTGTGATTCACGGTAGTATATCTCACTTTAAGAAACAGTGCATTTTAAAAATAAAACCTTTTTTTATTTTAAAAAAGATGACATTCTTTTCATCTTCTAAAAGTTTTTAAAACATATTTTGTGTTATAAAAGGATACATGCCAAAGTGTTCCTATTAATTGTTACATCAATGAGCTGAAACTGAAAATGGTGGGGAAATTTTTGGAATTTTTCTTTTAGTTAAAAATGTATAGAATCAAATTTTTTCAAAAATTCACACACTAGAGTGTGTTTATTCAAAGTTTCCTAAGAATTTAAGAATTTTAAATGTGCTTTTGTTGTAGGCTGGATAAAAGAAATCAGTGTTAATCCCTATATTGTCATTTCACACGTCTAACTAACACAGGTAACACAATCTCTTACCTGAAATTCTTGGGCAATTGTATTTCACAGAATTTGGAAATTTGGAGCTTTTTGACTAGTATATTAGTCCATTTTCACATTGCTATAAAGATACTACCTGAGACTGGGTAATTTATAAACAAAAGAGTTTTAATTGACTCACAGTTCCACATGGCTGGAGAGGCCTCAGGAAATTTACAATCATGGCAGAAGGTAAAGCGGAAGAAAGGCACGTCTTACATGGCATCAGGAGAGAGAGAGCCAGTGAAGGAGAAGTGCCACACTTTTAAACATCTCTCATGAGAACTCACTTGCTATCGTGAGAACTGCATTGGAGAAACCACCCCCATAATCTACCTCCCACCAAGTCCCTCTCTCAACACATAAGGATTACAATTTGAGATGAGATTTGGGTGGGGACAGAGCCAAACTATATCAACTAGGAATATGGTACATGGACCAAATGATATAAAACTATTCCATCAGAGCCTAGAATAAAACCCTATAATTAAACACATTCAAATTTCTACAGTGAAACATATAAAATTCATAATGCTTGCAATTAAGACGATAATATTCATACTATGTGTGATACATAAAGGGTCTAAATAACCTCAGGTGAGGTGTTAACCAAATGAGTTACAAAACAACTGAGTTTTCCATAGTTTGGGGATTTCAGAATTATAAAGAAGAGATTATTGTCTTGTAATAATAATAAGTGTTAACAATAATTATGCCAAGCACTTATATATATTATTTCATTTCATCCTCTCAGCAACTCTCTTAGGATGCAGCTATCATAGTTTTGACTTAAATATAAAAAAAAACAGAGATATGCTAGCTATTAAGGATAGAACCAGGATTTGAATTCAGGCATTCTGTATCCAGAGCCCATGGTTTTCACTACTGCACTTTACCATCTTCCTTTCTAAAGGAAGTGCTGGCCTCAACAAAGAAAGAATCTGACCCCACATTATCATTGGTGTTGTCATTATGAATGGCCAAAGCCAATGGCTGTGACTTTGAACAATAAATACATCACATTTTTTCCCAAGACAAAGTCTCCTGCCAACTCTGCCTTCCTCTCCCCTGTGCCTAGTGCAAAGCTTGGCATCCAGTACACCCTGACTACTGTTGATAGCCTGACTGATGCTTTCTTTGGGACCCTCACACAGAAGTGAGGCCATGATAGGAAGAAGAAAGTACAGAGTCCATTTATGCTCAATTGCAGAATTGCTTCCTTCTCTCCCACCCACCTGTATAGTTCAAAATCCCATCATGGGTGGAAGATGTGTTTGAGCCTGTGCCTCTTCAGGCTCTACATCAAGAGATAAGAATTGTGTTTATTTGTCTATACAGGAATAGTCTAAATCATGAGCATCTATTTACTGTGATCTTCAAAATGAAAACACATCAATGTATAAGCATGTAAAATCCACATGTTTCTTAGAAATGAACACTACTGAGGATCATTTTGTCTCCTAAAGCAAGATATATGTATCTATTCAACCCCCTTTACGAAGGAAGATAATTCATATGGAAAGCTGAGAGGGGCCTCTTTAAAGAGTTCAAAGGCCCATTCTAAAGGTGTAGAAACAAGCAGCTTGATCCTTTTTGCTAAAACTCTTTGTAACTCACAAATAGTCCTTCTTCCAATTTCTATACTCTATAAATCCCCTTTATGTACCATTTCCATATTAACCCCCACAAAATAACACTTTTGATCACGCCGTCTTCTAGAAAAGCTTTAGCTACCTCTTATTTGCTAATATATTACATGATCCCTGTCCAACAACAATGTCTCCCATAAGACATACCAAATTCTCATGTCTTCTGTCCCATGAGGTCCCAACTCTATATTCCAGACAAGCAATGTATTGCTCCCTCTATTGGCCTTATATGTAACACCTTGCTTGCTTTCTGACGGGAATGGTCCTAGCAAAGGTTTGCACTTTCCCCCGATCATGGAGGCAGGTCATTGTCACTCCTACTACCACTACAGACTGAAGAGCCCTACTTATGGCACTGGCTGGCAAAGAGAGATAGGCATGCATGCTCCCTGGCCAGACTGAAGGCATGGAGGCTCTTACTTTCCCAGCAATGACTCGAGACGCTGGGGTGACACAACTCAGAAGTGCACGGGAGTTAATGCCCAAGGAATGAATTGGTCAGCAGAACAAAAGTGAAGGTAATTAGTAGATTTATCCCCCTTCTTCATCCTTCCCTACCATGTAAACCATTCTGAGACATGGAAATTCATAGAGGCTCCAGGAAAATGCCACACCAGATGCAGGAGCCAGCTGTCCTTGTTATACAACTTGGGCCAGCCTGGAACGTGGCCCCCTCATATGTGCACACCTTCCATCTCTGCCTCATGCCCTTTTCTCCCTCTTTTCTCCTTCCCTGATATTGCACCACCCAATGAAGTATTAGCATACATTTTTTTTTTCTCCAATTCTGTTGTGTAGGGAAACTGGGCTATGACATACTCCAAATTTCTTAGCATTCTTTTTTGTGCCTGGTCTCTATACTGTTTTCCTGCTGGTGCCCATGTGCCCCACCACTACCCTCAACAAAATACAGCCATCCTTCAAGATATATTATTGACATCAACATAAATTAATTTTGTGATCTTCCAATCAGATATGATTTCTTCTTACTAAAAAATCCCCACTATATTTTGTTTGGACTTTTCTATAATATGTATATGTATCTCATTCTGTCATGTGCATTATTTAATGTCTTATTCCTCCTTTTGGTGGTTGAGCTTCATGAAGGCAGATATTATGTGCTATTAATTTTGGGCATCTTGCCATGCTGTGTCTGCATATGAAGTTCTCAGTACAAGTCCCTTTCAAGTATGATCTGTGTTCTACCAGCTGGTCTAGCTTCAACCCTTCATTCTTAGTCACAGACCCAAAGCTAAGCTTTAGCAAGCACAAACAATAAGCAGATTCCTAAAATTCACATAATATTTCACACTACTATCTTTGTCACTGCCATTCCCAAAGCACTACTCTCATTTCTTCATGCCCAGAAATTCCTTTAAATCTTTCAAAACTGAAATCAAGTGTCACACATCAACTCTTCTTTGAAGCTTTCACTACCACCCAGGTTTCTCCTCCTAGAACTTATTAAATGCCAATATAACTCCATTATGACCATTTATTTATTTAGTGGTCAGAAAACTATTTTTGTAAAGGATCAAATAAAATATTTTATATTTTCCTACACATTATTTAATCAGTTCAACTATTAATTACTACTAATTGCCACTGGTACTTTATGTTATTACTGTTTTGTTTAAATGCTGAAATAATAGCATTTATGTAACAGAACATTGAATAACAGAATAATATGTAATTTCAAATATCTGTTTTTAACATTTGTATGTTAAAGTCATAAGAGTGGATAATTATATAATATATACTATAATAATAAATATTTTTACTTGCCCAGACTATGCCATCCTTGTTCCATCTACTCAACTCTGCCATTTTAACACAAAAAGACAGACAATACATAAATAAATGGGTCAATAAACTACAAAAACAGGCAGTGGGTAGATTTGGTCCACAGGCCATAATCTGCCAACTCCTGGAATAATCCACTGCAATTCCTTAAATATCAATAAGCTTTTAATTCTTGGAATCTACAATAATGTTTGGCACTTATTAGGTGTTCAATGAGTATTTGTTGCATGAATGAATTAAATAACAAATAAAAACGAGTCCTTAAATCTTGATTCTCTTATTACTCCCTCTCCGTTTCCAATGTGAACACCCCTTCCTGGGTAAGCAGTAGTTTCTTGCATCTCTTTCTAAGTGTGGAATTGGCCTGGCAAGATATAACAGACAGAATTGCACGCCAAGCCCAAAGAACTCTTGTTTTTTTTTTTTGCCAACTATTTTCTGCCAAAATCTGGAAACAATCTTTTCATTAAAGAGCCTTAGTAGCTATTGGAATTGTAGCATTTATCTGGTCAGTAAACAATTTTGTTCCTGAGTCACTTCCTCTCTGCCTAATAGTTTTCTGGCTGTGAAAGCTATTGTTAAAGTACAAAGCACTATTGAAAGCAGGGGTAGAGTTTAGAGGCTGAAGAGGTGTAAAGCCTCCTCTTTAAATTCTGTATTTTTGTTCTTCATCTGTTACTGATTTTTCATTCTGGAGTTGACCTTCATCTTTGCCAACTGTTTCACCATCATCCGTTTTTCCCATCAGCTCTTCTGAATTTTTCCAGTGTCTTTAATGCTCCTTTTTCATTTTTGGCTCCTCTGGTACTCAGCCCCTCACTACTAGGGCTGCCCTTGCTTCTTCATTTCCACTATGCTAAGATTGTCATAAACCAGAAGTACCCAGGCTTCAGATTCTCCTTTCCTTCTTCTCGCTAATTTTAAATCCTCTAGCCCACTTCTGCTGATCGTTGTACCTACCAACCTCCAGAGTTCACAAGTTCTGCATTAAATAATTTCCCTAAGTGCAGACCTCAAAAGGCAAAAACAGAAAATTATAAAAGATCAACAGAAAAAAAGACAAATATTACAGAAAAAATAGAAAAATATTACAAAAGATCAGCTGTATCAACACATTTAATGGCAAATGGAATATTTCTGTGTGTGGTTTTAAAACATATGTACTTGATTTATTAGGGCATATTAATATGCCAAAGGATTCTTATTTAAAAAATCTGTGTTGATACCAAGAAGAAAAAAACATATGGTCATCTGTAAAACTCAAACTATGCTAAAAATAACATTTAGATGAACTGCAATGGAAACTGATGGGATAAACAAATATATCAGCCTCACTGGAGGACTGGGGCATGCAACTGAAACAAGCTTTCATTATCTGGCAGTATTTTTTTCAACTATGGGAAATTCAGTAATTTATGTTGATCAAAGATAGTAGTGATCAAGAGCCCTATAGATTGCCAGGAAAACCAGTTAATCACAAGCTCCCTAAACCATTCCCATGGCAAGATGTTCTGAACTCACCCATACGATTCTGAAAGCCTCAGTTAGAACTGTGATGGAGGCGGGGAACAGAAACCAAACAGTTCTTTTTGTAGGACGATATGAGAAAAATCAATGATCCCTGAACTTTCTTTCAAAATATCATGATGGCTGAAGCCACACAGCTCCACTCAGACAGATGCCTGGAAACAGGATAATTTGTTGGCCCATCCCTGAATGCTTGAGAAAGTTTTGAGTGCTTCTAGTGAGCCATCTCCATAAAGCTTGGAGAACAGGGACAAGTGCCCAGTCTTAAAATAAGTTTAGGGTGAGAAGGGAAGAAAAAATAAGTATAAGGAATAAAACGGCTTTAAGATTATTAAAGATTCAATAAAGAAATTATATAGTGAAATAGTACAAAATCTACCGTCATAATATGTATATTACAAACAGTCAATCCTTTAGGAGGGTTAGGAAGGAGACAGTTTAGCCCTGGAGGGGAAGATGGTAAAAGGAAAGACTTCACGGTGGAGATAGTATTTGATATGGATTTGGAGAGCTGGGAATTAGGTTGTGAGAAAGAACAAGGTAGGGAGGGCACTCAGAGGGTGAGTAGGGGATCAGAAAGTTTAGAGCTGAAGCTCCATATTATGGAAATGTGGGGAATGGAGAGGAAAGCGAAGTGACATGTAATTGTGTATGGCAAACTAGCACCTGAAACTGTACATCATAGTGCTTTTAAAAAAAAGAGGCTGAAGAGGGGCCAAGATGGTTGACTAGAAACAGCTGCAGTCAGAGGCTCCCATGGAGAAGAAGGAAGCCGACAAGTGAATTCTGCACCAGCAACTGAGGTACCCAGGTTCTCTCACTGGGACTGACTATGCAGTTGATGCAATCCACGGAGAGGAAAAGCAGGATGGTGCATTGTTCTACCTGGGAGTCACACAAGGCAAGGGGAGCTCCCATCCCCAGCCAAGGGAAGTGGTGAGTGATTGTGCTACCCCACCCAGGGAACCACAATTTTTCCAGGAATCTGTGTAACCCTTGGATCAGAAGATCCCCCTTGTGAGGACATGCCACCAGGGCCTTGGGTCCCAAGCACAGAGCTGTGCAGATTCTCAGTGGCCACATGGCTGGAGACTGTCTAAGACTACCAAGTTCCCAAGGGGAAGGGCAACCATCATCACTGCAGCTGCATGCTCCCTAAGACAACTGAGCTCCTGGGGTGGGAGAGAGGCAACAATCCTCACTGCAGCTGCCTAAGATGACTGAGCTTCTGGGGGAAGGTTGGCAGACATCACTGCAGCTTCAGTCTGCCATATTTGCCCTGCCAGTGGTGGGAAGACTGAATGGTTCAGACCCAGGAGTAATTCCCCACAGCACAGCAGCTATGGCAGATCATGGGCAGACTGCCTCTTTAGGCTGGACCCTGACCCATCCCTCCTCACTGGGTAGAGCCTCCCTGTGGAAATTTCAGCAACTCTAGCCAGGGATTTAGAGACAGAACTCTGATCTTCCTGGGACTGAGCGCCTGTGGGGAGGAGCAGTCATGGTCTCCATGGATCAGCAGACTTAACTTTTCCCCTGTGGGCTCTGAGGAATCCGGGCAGTCTAGACAAGTGGGATTCCCCCCAGTACAGCACACCCCCCAGTGCAGCACACCTTCTCTGCCAAGGGGCATCCAGAGTCCTTTGTTAAATGGGTCCCAGATCCTGTGCCTCCTGACTGGGTGAGACTCCCCAGCAGGGGTCATAAGACACCTTATACAGGAATATTCCTGTAGGCAGCAGGTCGGTGTCCCTCTGGGACAGAGATCCCAGAGGAAGGAGCAGACAGCTATCTTTGCTATTCTGCACTCTCCACTGGTGACACCTCCAGGTATGGGAAAGGCCCAGGCAAATAGGGTCTGGAGTGGACCCCCAGCAAACCATAGCAGCCCTACAGAAGAGGGACCTGACTGTTAAAAACAAACAAATAGAATATAACAACAACAGCATCAACAAAACCATTTTCACGAAAACCCCATCCGAAGGTCAGCAGCCTCAAAGATTGAAGCTAGATAAACTCACAAGGTGAGAAAGAATCAATGAAAAACTGCTGAAAACTCAAAAAGGCAGAGTGCCTATCCTCCTTCAAATGATCACAACACCTCTCCAGAAAGGGCACAGAACTAAGTGAAGGCTGAGATGGATGAATTGACAGAAGTAGGATCCCGAAGGTGGGTAATAACAAACTTCAGTAAGCTAAAGGAATATGTTCTAACTCATTGCAAAGAAGCTAAGAACCACAATAAAACAATACACAAGCTGTTAACCAGAATAACCAGTTTAGAGAGGAACATAAATGACACAGCACAAGAACTTCACAATGCAACCACAAGTATCAATAATTGAATTGACCAAGCAGAGGAAAGGATTTCAGTGCTTGAAGACTATCTTGTTGAAATAAGACAGGCAGACAACATTAGAGAAAAAAAAAATGAAAAGGAATGAAGCACCTCTGAGAACTACGGCATTATGCATAAAGACCAAATCTACAACTGATTTGGGCACCTGAAAGAGACAGGGAGAATGGAACCAAGCTGGAAAACGTACTTCAGGATATCATCCCGGAGAACTTTCCCAACCTAATAAGACAGGCCAAGATTCAAATTCAGGAAATCCAGAGAATGCCAGTAACATATTCCATGAGAAGAACAACCCCAAGACACATAATCATCAGATTCTCGAAGGTCAAAATGAAGAAAAAAAATGTTAAGGGCAGCCAGGGGAAAAGACCATGCCACCTACAAAGGGAATCCCATAAGACTAACAACAGACCTCCCAGCAGAAACCCTACAAGCTAGAAGAGATTGGGGGCCAATATTCAACATTCTTAAAGAAAAGGATTTCCAAACCAGAATTTTATAACTGGCCAAACTAAGCCTCAAAAGTGAAGGAGAAAAAAAACCCTCTTCAGACAAGCAAATGCTGAGGGAGTATATCACCACCAGGTCTGCCTTGCAAGAGCTCCTGAAGGAAACACTAAATATGGAAAAGAAAAACTATTGCCAGCCAGTGCAAAAACGCACTGAAGTACAAAGACCAATGATACTATGAAGCAACTACATCAACAAGTCTGCAAAATAACCAGCTAGCATCATGATGACAGGATCAAATTCACACATAACAATATTAACCTTAAATATAAATGTGCTAAGTGCCCCAATTAAAAGACACAGAATGACAAGCTGGATAAAGAGTCAAGATCCATCAGCATGCTGTATTCAAGAGACCAATCTCACATGTAAAGACACACCTAAACTCAAAATAAAAGGATGGAAAAATATTTACCAAGGAAATGGAAAACAAAAAAAGCAGGGGTTGCAATCCTAGTCTTTGACAAAATGGACTTTAAACCAATAAAGATCAAAAAAGACAAAGAAGGGCATTACCTAATGGTAAACAGGTCAATTCAAGAAGAAGAGCTAACTATCCTAAATATATATGTTCCCAATACAAGAGCACCCAGATTCATAAAACAAGTTCTTAGATGCCTGCAAAGAGACTTAGAGTCCTACACAATAATGGTGAGAGACTTTAACACCCCACTGTCAATATTAAACAGATCAGTGAGACAGAAAATTAACAAAGATATTCTGTACTTGAACTCAGATCTGGGTCAAGTGAACCTGATAGATATCTACATAACTCTTCACCCCAAAACAATAGAATATACATTCTTCTCAGCACTACATAGCACTTACTCTAAAACTGATAACATATTTGGAAATAAATCACTCCTCAGCAAATGCAAAAGAACTGATATCACAACAGTCTCTCAGACCACAGTACAATTGAATTAGAACTCAAGATAAAGAAGCTCACTCAAAACCACACAACTACATGAAAATTGAGCAACCTGCTCCTGAATGACCTCTGGGTAAATAATGAAATTAAGGCAGAAATCAAGGAGTTCTTTGAAACCAGTAAGAAAAAAAAAGAGACAACCAACAGAATCTCTGTGATACAGCTAAAGCTGTGTTAAGAGGATAATTTATAGCGCTAAATGCCCACATCAAAAAGCTAGAAAGATCTCAAATCGACACTCTAACATCACAGCTAAAAGAATGAGAGAACCAAAAGCAAACAAAGCCCAAAGCTAGCAGAAGACAAGAAATAGCCAAGATCAGAGTGGAATGCAAGGAGACAGAGACAGAAAAAAATCTAAAAAAAAACAAAAAAAAACAAGAATGAATCCAAGAACTGGTTTTTTGAAAAAATAAAACAGACCACTAGCTAGACTAATAAAGAAGAAAAGAGAGAAGAAGAATCAAATAGACACAATAAAAAATGACCACTTACCCCCAGAGAAATATAAACAACCATCAGAGAATACTATAAACACCTCTGTGCAAACAAACTAGAAAATCTAGAAGAAATGGATAAATTCCTGGACACATACACCCTCCCAAGACTAAATCAGGAAGAAGCTGAATCCCTGAATAGACCAATAACAAGTTCTGAAATTGAAGCACTAATTAATACCCTACCAACCCAAAAAAGCCCAGGACTAGATGGATTCACAGCCAAATTCTACCAGAGGTACAAAGAGGAGCTGGTACCATTTCTTCTGAAACTATTCCAAACAATTGAAAGACAGAAACTTCTCCCTAACTCATTTTATGAGTCCAACATCATCCTGATACCAAAACCTGGCAGAGATACAACAACAACAAAAAAACACTTCAGGCCAATATCCCTGATGAACATTGAAGCAAAAATCCTCAATAAAATACTGGAAAATGGAATCCACCAGCACATCAAAAAGCTTATCCACTACAATCAAGCTGGCTTCATCCCTGGGATACAAGATTGGTTCAACATACACAAATGAATAAATGTAACTTATCATGTAAACAGAACTGAAGACAAAAACCACATGATTATCTCTATAGACACAGAAAAGGCCTATAATAAAATTCAACATCCCTTCATGTTAAAAACACTCAACAAACTAGGTATTGATGGAACATATCTTAAAATAATAAGAGCCATTTATGACAAATGCATAGCCAATATTATACCAAATGGGCAAAAGCTGGAAGCATTCCCCTTAAGAACCAGCACAAGACAAGGATGCCCTCTATCACTACTCCTATTCAACATAGTTTTGGAAGTTCTGGCCAGGGCAATCAGGCAAGAGAAAGAAATAAAGCATATTCAAATAGGGAGACACAAGGTCAAACTGTCTCTGTTTGCAGATTCATGATCCTATATCTAGAAAACCTCATCGTCTCATCCCAAAAGCTTCTTAAGCTGATAAGCAACTTTAGCAAAGTCTCAGGATAAAAAATCAATGTGCAAAAACACAAGCATTCCTATACACCAACAATAGACAAGCAGAGCGCCAAATCATGAATGAACTTTCATTCACAATTGCTACAAAGAGAATAAAATACCTAGGAATACAGCTAACAAGAGAAGTAAAAGATCTCTACAAGAAAAACTATAAACCACTGCTCAAAGAAATCAGAGGTGACACGACAAATGGAAAAACATTCCATGCTCATTGATAGAAAGTATACATATCATTAAAATGGCCATACTGCCAAAATAATTTATAGATTCAATGCTATTCCCATGAAACTACCGTTGACATTTGTATTAGTTTTTTTCACAATGTTGATAAAGACATGGGAATTGTGGGAGTTACAATTCAAGATGAGATTTGGGTGGGGACACAGCCAAACCATATCATTTAGCTTCTGGCCCCTCCCAACTCTCATATCCTCACATTTCCAAACCAATCATGCCTTCTCAACAGTCCCCCGAGGTCTTAACTCATTTCAGCATTAACTCAAAAGTTAACAGTCCAAACTCTTATCTGAGACAAGGCAAGTCCCTTCTGCCTATGAGCTTGTAAAATCAAAAGCAAGTTGGTTACTTCCTAGATACAACAGGGACACAGGCATTGGGTAAATACAGCCATTCCAAGGGGGAGAATTGGCCAAAACAAGGGGTTACAGGCCCCATGTAAGTCTGAAACCCAGCAGGGCAGTCAAATCTTAAAGTTCCCAAATGATCTCCTTTGATTCCATGTCTTACATCTGAATCATGGTGATCCAAGAGGTGGGTTCCCATGGTGTTTCACAGCTCTGTCACTGTGGTTTTTCAGGATATAGCCTCCTCCCTGGATGCTTTCATGGGTTGGTGCTGTCTGTGGCTTTTCCAGGTGCACAGTTACCATTCTGGGGTCCGGAGGACAGTGGACCTCTTCTCATAGCTCCACTAGGTAGTGTTCCAGTAGGGACTCTGTGGGGGGGCTCCAACCCCACATTTCCCTTCCACACTGCCCTAGCAGAGGTTCTCCATGAGGGCCCTGCCCCTGCAGCAAAAACTTCTTCCGGACTTCTAGGCATTCCCTTACATCCTCTTAAATCTAGGCAGAGGTTCCTAAACCCCAGTTCTTGACTTAAGTGTACTTGCAGACTCAACTCTATGTGGAAGCTGCCAAGGCTTGGGGCTTGCACCCTCTGAAGCCACAGGCTGAGCTCTATGTTGGTCTCCTTCAGTCATGGGCAGAGTGGCTGGGATTCAGGGCACCAAGTCTCTAGGCTGCAAACAGCATGGGGACTCTGGTCCTGTCCCCCAAATTATTTTTTCCTCCTATGTCTCCTGGCCTGTGATGGGAGGGACTGCTGTGAAGACCTCTGATATGTCCTGGAGACATTTTTCCCATTGTCTTAGGGATTAACATTTGAATCCTCATTACTTATGCAAATATCTGCAGCTGGTTTGAATTTCTCCTCAGAAAATTGGATTGTCTTTTCTGTCACATTGTCAGGCTGCAAATTTTCTGAACTTTTATGCTCTGCTTCCATTATAAAACTAAATGCCTTTAACAGCACTCAAGTCACATCTTGAATGCTTAATTGCTTAAAAATTTCTTCTGCCAGATACCCCAAATCATCTCTCTCAAGTTCAAGTTTCCATAAATCTCTAGGGCAGAGCAAAATGCTGCTGGTCTCTTTGCTAAAACATAGCAAGAGACATCTTTGCTCCAGTTCCCAACAAGTTCTTCATTTCCATCTGAGACCACTTTGGCCTGGATTTTTTTTTTTTATTTAAAAAGATATTTAGTACCACAAGATACGCACCTTCAAAATGGAACACAGGAACATGTAGGAAACAATTACATTGAAACAAGCAAATGCAGAGCCTATACAAAATAAATGCTAGTTCACAGAAAGTTTCTCAGGGAGCTTGGCACATGACCTCCATCTTCATAATGGTTAAAATAGGGCTGGCTAGAAATGAATGTGCAAGGAAATTCTAGGAGGGAGACTAATATCAGAAAAGCAAGTTGGGAGGGAGGAAAGCTTAACGTGCATTTGGGAATAACGAATTGGCTTTATAAGTAACTCGGCCTGGATTTTATATCATTATCAGCATTTTGGTGAAAGACATTCAACAAGTCTCTAGGGGGTTCCAAACATTCCCATATTATCCTGTCTTCCTCTGAGGCTTCCAAATTGTTGCGATCTCTTCCTGTTACCTAGTTCCAAAGTTGCTTCCACATTTTTGGGTATCTTTTCAGCTATGTCCCACTCTACTAGTACCAATTTACTGTATTTGTTTGTTTTCATGCTGCTAAAAATTACATACCCAAGGCTGGGCAATTTACAAAAGAAAGAGATTTATTGGACTCACAGTTCTATGTAGCTGGGGAGGCCTCACAGTCATGGTTGAAGGTGAAAGGCATGTCTCATATGGTGGCAGACAAAAGGAGAGCTTGTGCAGGGAAATTTCCATTTTTAAAACCATCAAATCTCATGAGACTTATTCACTATCACAAGAACTGTGCAGGAAAGACCTGTCCCCATAATTCAATCACCTCCCACCAGGTTCCTCCCACAACACGTGGGAATTGTGAGAGTTACAATTCAAGATGAGATTTGGGTTGGGACAGAGCCAAACCATATCAACATTCTTCACAAAATTAGAAAAAAAATCTACTTTAAAATTCATATAGAAGAAAAAAGGAGCCCGGATAGCCAAAACAATCCTAAACAAAAAGAACAAAGGTGGAGGCATTGTGCAACCTGACTTCAAGCCATAAGGCTACCATAACCAAAACAGCATGGTACTGATATAAAAACAGACACACAGACCAATGGAACAGAATAGAGACCCAAGAAATAAGACCGTACATCTACAACCATCTGGTCTTCGACAAACGTTACAAAAACAAGCAGCGAGAAAGGATTCCGTATTTAATAAATAGTGCTTGGAAAACTGGCTATCCATATGCAGAAAACTGAAACTGGACCCCTTCCTTATACCTTATACAAAAATTAACTCAAGATGGATTAAAGACTTAAATGTAAACCCTAAAACTATACAAACCCTGGAAGAAAATCTAGGCAATATCATTCAGCACATAGGCATAGGCAAAGATTTCATGATGAAAACATCAAAAGCAATGACAACAAAAGCAAAAATTGACAAATGGGATCTAATTAAACTAAGGAGCTTCTGCACAGCAAAAGAAACTATCATCAAAGTAAACAGACAACCTATAGAATGAGTAAAAATTTTTGCAATCCATCCATCTGACAAAGGTCTAATATCCAGAATCTACAAGAAACATAAACAAATTTACAAGAAAAAACAAACAACACCATTAAAAAGTGGGCAAAGGAAATGAACAAACATTTTCAAAAGAAGACATTTATGTGGCCAACAAACATATGAAAAACAGTCCAACATCACTAATCATTAGAGAAATGCAAATCAACACCACAATGAGATACCATCTCACATCAGTCAGAATGGCTACTATTAAAAAGTCAAGACAAAACAGATGCTGGCAAGGCTATGGAGAAAAATAAATGCTTTACACTGCTGGTGGGAATGTAAATTCTTTCAGCCATTGTGGAAGATAGTATGGCAATTCATCAAAGACCTAGAACCAGAAATACCATTTGACTGAGAAATTCCATTACTGGGTATATACCCAAAGAAATATAAATCATTCTATTATAAAGATGCATGCACACAAATGTTCACTGCATCACTATTCACAATAGCAAAGATATAGAACCAACCCAAATACCTATACACCATGGAATAGTATGCAGTCATAAAAAGGAACATAATCATGTCCTTTGCAGGGACATGGATGAAGCTGAAAGCCATTATCCTCAGCAAACTAACACAGGAACAGAAAACCAACTACCAAATGTTCTCACTTACAAGTGGGAGCTGAACAATTATGTCATATGTTTCACATGACACAGGGAGGGGAACAACACACACTGGGGCCTGTTGGAGGTGGGGATGTGGGGGAGAACATCAGGATAAATAGCCAACGCACGCTGGGCTTAATACCTAGGTGATTGGTTGATAGGTGCAGCAAACCACCATGGCACACGTTTACCTATGAAACAAACCTGCACATCCTACACATGTATCCCAGAACTTAAGATTAAATTAAAACAAAACAAAACAAAACAAAAAACAGAGGTCATGCTGAGAGTTTGCTGTATATCTGGCACAGCGGTAGGCATTGTGAATTAAAAGAAATATGAGACTCAGTCTTGCTCACAAAGATTTCATAGTACAACAAAATACACTAAATTATAAATAAGCAAATGGAATGTGATTGATGTTAAAGTACTGTTGTTAGAATACAAGGTTATACGTTGACATGTATGACTTAACTAAGGATGTCTCTCTCAGGGAAAGGGAGCAGGCCCCTATACTACATTTATTGAGTATAAATCAACATAATTTTTTTGGAAAAGAGCAATTTGATAATAGAAGGTTTCTTAACACCCTTTGATTCAGTACTTACACTGTTACTATTTTTTTCACTGGAAAGTGTTAGAGATGTGGACAAAGAATTCTGTATTAGAAGAATTTCTCATGATTGTACATATACTAATTAGCACAGATTCCTGTGCCAAGTCTTCTGAGTGAGAATTCTGGCTTTATCACTTAACAGCCATGAACTTGGATGAGGGACCTAATCTCTACAGTAAGCTTGTTCATCTGAAAAACGGGTATAATCAAAGCACCATCTCCAAAGGATTGTTATGGATATTTAACTGCCACTAAAGATAAAGGACTCAGCAGAAGGCTTGGCTCATAGTAAATACTCAATAATTTTTAGCTCATTTATTTCTAATAGTGAAAAACTGGAAATACCTAAATGTTCCATTGTAGGTGATTGGAGAAATTATGAAATGGCTCAGGTAATAGAATATTATGTAGCCATTAAAAAGCCTTTTTATGGACCATTAAATGAAAAAAATTGTGATATTAATTGTAAAAGCAAAATATAAAACTGCATTTTCTGATTCTTCTGGATTATCCTATAAATAAGCAAATAAACAGAGATGAATAACTTGAGGGGGGAAATGAAAAAACTGAATACCCTTAGAAGTTATCTCTGAGTGCTGGAATTAGAAATCATTTTTATTTTATTTTTATATTTTCCAAAAAGTCTATAATGAACAAATATTACATTTATTAGGGGGGGGAGCAAGATGGCCGAATAGGAACAGCTCCAGTCTCTAACTCCCAGCGCGAGCGACACAGAAGACCAGTGATTTCGGCATTTTCAACTGAGGTACTGGGTTCATCTCACTGGGGAGTGCCGGACAATCGGTGCTGGTCAGCTGCTGCAGCCTGACCAGCGAGAGCTGAAGCAGGGCGAGGCATTGCCTCACCTGGGAAGCGCAAGGGGGAAGGGAATCCCTTTTCCTAGCCAGGGGAACTGAGACACACAACACCTGGAAAATCGGGTAACTCCCACCCCAATACTGCGCTTTAAGCAAACAGGCACACCAGGAGATCATATCCCACGCCTGGCCGGGAGGGTCCCACGCCCACGGAGCCTCCCTCATTGCTAGCACAGCAGTCTGTGATCTACCGGCAAGGCAGCAGCGAGGCTGGGGGAGGGGCGCCCGCCATTGCTGAGGCTTAAGTAGGTAAACAAAGCTGCTGGGAAGCTCGAACTGGGTGGAGCTCACAGAAGCTCAAGGAAACCTGCCTGTCTCTGTAGACTCCACCTCTGGGGACAGGGCACAGTAAACAATAAACGCAGCAGAAGCCTCTGCAGCCGCAAACGACTCTGTCTGACAGCTTTGAAGACAGCAGTGGATCTCCCAACACGGAGGTTGAGATCTGAGAAGGGACAGACTCCCTGCTCAAGTGGGTCCCTGACCCCTGAGTAGCCTAACTGGGAGACATCCCCCACTAGGGGCAGTCTGACACCCCACACCTCACAGGGTGGAGTACACCCCTGAGAGGAAGCTTCCAAAGCAAGAATCAGACAGGTACACTCGCTGTTCAGAAATATTCTATCTTCTGCAGCCTCTGCTGCTGATACCCAGGCAAACAGGGTCTGGAGTGGACCTCAAGCAATCTCCAGCAGACCTACAGCTGAGGGTCCTGACTGTTAGAAGGAAAACTATAAAACAGGAAGGACACCTACACCAAAACCCCATCAGTACATCACCATCATCAAAGACCAGAGGCAGATAAAACCACAAAGATGGGGAAAAAGCAGGGCAGAAAAGCTGGAAATTCAAAAAATAAGAGTGCATCTCCCCCGGCAAAGGAGCACAGCTCATCGCCAGCAACAGATCAAAGCTGGACGGAGAATGACTTTGACGAGATGAGAGAAGAAGGCTTCAGTCCATCAAATTTCTCAGAGCTAAAGGAGGAATTACGTACCCAGCACAAAGAAACTAAAAATCTTGAAAAAAAAGTGGAAGAATTGATGGCTAGAGTAATTAATGCAGAGAAGGTCATAAACGAAATGAAAGAGATGAAAACCATGACACGAGAAATACGTGACAAATGCACAAGCTTCAGTAACCGACTCGATCAACTGGAAGAGAGAGTATCAGCGATTGAGGATCAAATGAATGAAATGAAGCGAGAAGAGAAACCAAAAGAAAAAAGAAGAAAAAGAAATGAACAAAGCCTGCAAGAAGTATGGGATTATGTAAAAAGACCAAATCTATGTCTGATTGGGGTGCCTGAAAGTGAGGGGGAAAATGGAACCAAGTTGGAAAACACTCTTCAGGATATCATCCAGGAGAACTTCCCCAACCTAGTAGGGCAGGCCAACATTCAAATCCAGGAAATACAGAGAACGCCACAAAGATACTCCTCGAGAAGAGCAACTCCAAGACACATAATTGCCAGATTCACCAAAGTTGAAATGAAGGAAAAAATCTTAAGGGCAGCCAGAGAGAAAGGTCGGGTTACCCACAAAGGGAAGCCCATCAGACTAACAGCAGATCTCTCGGCAGAAACTCTACAAGCCAGAAGAGAGTGGGGGCCAATATTCAACATTCTTAAAGAAAAGAATTTTAAACCCAGAATTTCATATCCAGCCAAACTAAGTTTCATAAGTGAAGGAGAAATAAAATCCTTTACAGATAAGCAAATGCTTAGAGATTTTGTCCCCACTAGGCCTGCCTTACAAGAGACCCTGAAGGAAGCACTCAACATGGAAAGGAACAACCGGTACCAGCCATTGCAAAAACATGCCAAAATGTAAAGACCATCGAGGCTAGGAAGAAACTGTATCAACTAACGAGCAAAATAACCAGTTAATATCATAATGGCAGGATCAAGTTCACACATAACAATCTTAACCTTAAATGTAAATGGACTAAATGCTCCAATGAAAAGACACAGACTGGCAAACTGGATAAAGAGTCAAGACCCATCAGTCTGCTGTATTCAGGAGACCCATCTCACACGCAGAGACATACATAGGCTCAAAATAAAGGGATGGAGGAAGATTTACCAAGCAAATGGAGAACAAAAAAAAGCGGGGGTTGCAATACTAGTCTCTGATAAAACAGACTTTAAACCATCAAAGATCAAAAGAGACAAAGAAGGCCATTACATAATGGTAAAGGGATCAATTCAACAGGAAGAGCTAACTATCCTAAATATATATGCACCCAATACAGGAGCACCCAGATTCATAAAGCAAGTCCTTAGAGACTTACAAAGAGACTTAGACTCCCATACAATAATAATGGGAGACTTCAACACTCCACTGTCAACATTAGACAGATCAATGAGACAGAAAGTTAACAAGGATATCCAGGAATTGAACTCATCTCTGTAGCAAGCAGACCTAATAGACATCTATAGAACTCTCCACCCCAAATCAACAGAATATACATTCTTCTCAGCACCACATCGTACTTACTCCAAAATTGACCATATAATTGGAAGTAAAGCACTCCTCAGCAAATGTACAAGAACAGAAATTATAACAAACTGTCTCTCAGACCACAGTGCAATCAAACTAGAACTCAGGACTAAGAAACTCAATCAAAACCGCTCAACTATATGGAAACTGAACAACCTGCTTCTGAATGACTACTGGGTACATAACGAAATGAAGGCAGAAATAAAGATGTTCTTTGAAACCAATGAGAACAAAGATACAACATACCAGAATCTCTGGGACACATTTAAAGCAGTGTGTAGAGGGAAATTTATAGCACTAAATGCCCACAAGAGAAAGCAGGAAAGATCTAAAATTGACACTCTAACATCGCAATTAAAAGAACTAGAGAAGCAAGAGCAAACACATTTGAAAGCTAGCAGAAGGCAAGAAATAACTAAGATCAGAGCAGAACTGAAGGAGATAGAGACACAAAAAACCCTCCAAAAAATCAATGAATCCAGGAGTTGGTTTTTTGAAAAGATCAACAAAATTGACAGACCACTAGCAAGACTAATAAAGAAGAAAAGAGAGAAGAATCAAATCGACGCAATTAAAAATGATAAAGGGGATATCACCACCGACCCCACAGAAATACAAACTACCATCAGAGAATACTATAAACACCTCTACGCAAATAAACTGGAAAATCTAGAAGAAATGGATAATTTCCTGGACACTTACACTCTTCCAAGACTAAACCAGGAAGAAGTTGAATCCCTGAATAGACCAATAGTAGGCTCTGAAATTGAGGCAATAATTAATAGCCTACCAACCAAAAAAAGTCCAGGACCAGATGGATTCACAGCTGAATTCTACCAGAGGTATAAGGAGGAGTTGGTACCATTCCTTCTGAAACTATTCCAATCAATAGAAAAAGAGGGAATCCTCCCTAACTCATTTTATGAGGCCAACATCATCCTGATACCAAAGCCTGGCAGAGACACAACAAAAAAAGAGAATTTTAGACCAATATCCCTGATGAACATCGATGCAAAAATCCTCAATAAAATACTGGCAAACCGGATTCAACAACACATCAAAAAGCTTATCCACCATGATCAAGTGGGCTTCATCCCTGGGATGCAAGGCTGGTTCAACATTCGCAAATCAATAAACATAATCCAGCATATAAACAGAACCAAAGACAAGAACCACATGATTATCTCAATAGATGCAGAAAAGGCTTTTGACAAAATTCAACAGCCCTTCATGCTAAAAACGCTCAACAAATTCGGTATTGATGGAACGTACCTCAAAATAATAAGAGCTATTTATGACAAACCCACACCCAATATCATACTGAATGGGCAAAAACTGGAAAAATTCCCTTTGAAAACTGGCACAAGACAGGGATGCCCTCTCTCACCACTCCTATTCAACATAGTGTTGGAAGTTCTGGCTAGGGCAATTAGGCAAGAGAAAGAAATCAAGGGTATTCAGTTAGGAAAAGAAGAAGTCAAATTGTCCCTGTTTGCAGATGACATGATTGTATATTTAGAAAACCCCATTGTCTCAGCCCAAAATCTCCTTAAGCTGATAAGCAACTTCAGCAAAGTCTCAGGATACAAAATTAATGTGCAAAAATCACAAGCATTCTTATACACCAGTAACAGACAAACAGAGAGCCAAATCATGAATGAACTTCCATTCACAATTGCTTCAAAGAGAATAAAACACCTAGGAATCCAACTTACAAGGGATGTAAAGGACCTCTTCAAGGAGAACTACAAACCACTGCTCAGTGAAATAAAAGAGGACACAAACAAATGGAAGAACATACCATGCTCATGGATAGGAAGAATCAATATCGTGAAAATGGCCATACTGTCCAAGGTTATTTATAGATTCAATGCCATCCCCATCAAGCTACCAATGAGTTTCTTCACAGAATTGGAAAAAACTGCTTTAAAGTTCATATGGAACCAAAAAAGAGCCCGCATCTCCAAGACAATCCTAAGTCAAAAGAACAAAGCTGGAGGCATCACGCTACCTGACTTCAAACTATACTACAAGGCTACAGTAACCAAAACAGCATGGTACTGGTACCAAAACAGAGATATAGACCAATGGAACAGAACAGAGTCCTCAGAAATAATACCACACATCTACAGCCATCTGATCTTTGACAAACCTGAGAGAAACAAGAAATGGGGAAAGGATTCCCTATTTAATAAATGGTGCTGGGAAAATTGGCTAGCCATCAGTAGAAAGCTGAAACTGGATCCTTTCCTTACTCCTTATACGAAAATTAATTCAAGATGGATTAGAGACTTAAATGTTAGACCTAATACCATAAAAATCCTAGAGGAAAACCTAGGTAGTACCATTCAGGACATAGGCATGGGCAAAGACTTCATGTCTAAAACACCAAAAGCAACAGCAGCAAAAGCCAAAATTGACAAATGGGATCTCATTAAACTAAAGAGCTTCTGCACAGCAAAAGAAACTACCATCAGAGTGAACAGGCAACCTACAGAATGGGAGAAAATTTTTGCAATCTACTCATCTGAAAAAGGGCTAATATCCAGAACCTACAAAGAACTCAAACAAATTTATAAGAAAAAAACAACCCCATCAAAAAGTGGGCAAAGGATATGAACAGACATTTCTCAAAAGAAGACATTCATACAGCCAAGAGACACGTGAAAAAATGCTCATCATCACTGGCCATCAGAGAAATGCAAATCAAAACCACAATGAGATACCATCTCACACCAGTTAGAATGGCAATCATTAAAAAGTCAGGAAACAACAGGTGCTGGAGAGGATGTGGAGAAATAGGAACGCTTTTACACTGTTGGTGGGATTGTAAACTAGTTCAACCATTATAGAAAACAGTATGGCGATTCCTCAAGGATCTAGAACTAGATGTACCATATGACCCAGCCATCCCATTACTGGGTATATACCCAAAGGATTATAAATTGTGCTGCTATAAAGACACATGCACACGTATGTTTATTGCAGCACTATTCACAATAGCAAAGACTTGGAATCAACCCAAATGTCCATCAGTGACAGATTGGATTAAGAAAATGTGGCACATATACACCATGGAATACTATGCAGCCATAAAAAGGGATGAGTTTGTGTCCTTTGTAGGGACATGGATGCAGCTGGAAACCATCATTCTTAGCAAACTATCACAAGAACAGAAAACGAAACACCACATGTTCTCACTCATAGGTGAGAACTGAACAATCAGATCACTTGGACTCAGGAAGGGGAACATCACACACCGGGGTCTATCATGGGGAGGGGGGAGGGGGGAGGGAGTGCATTGGGAGTTATACCTGATGTAAATGACGAGTTGATGGGTGCAGCACACCAACATGGCACAAGTATACATATGTAACAAACCTGCACGTTATGCACATGTACCCTACAACTTAAAGTATAATAATAATAAATAAATTTAAAAAAAAAGAATTTGTACCAATTTTATGTTTACACATATTCAATTAAAACACAATTATTCATGTTAAAAAAATATTACATTTATTTTGAAGAAAATAAATTATCTAAAATAGTGCATTTTTCAAAATGCCAAGTTATTGGCCAGATTCTGGTACTGTTGACAAATTAACATCTCAGTTTTTTGCAAACATTCCATATATAAGGCTTTATACTTCCTTAAGTGCCTTTTCCACCCAATAGTTGCTCACTCACACAATGAGACGCAGGAGTACATTAGGTTCTCAGTACTATGGTAGATGTGCAGAAGAGAGGGCAAGTGAAGGTCATGGCCTTTATCTTTAGAGCATCTGAGAGAAAAGCAAGAGGTGTGTTATTTATACAGCAATATAAGGTAAGTACCACAGGAATGAAGAGAAAAGAGGGCACTATGGACACGAATAGTTGGGGCAGGCTTCAGGGAAAGGGAGGAATTGAACTGGGTCCTGGGGATGGGTAGAGTACATGAGGCAGGAGATGCCAGATGATAAAAATGAAGCAACTGTAACAACTAAGTGATATATACAAATCACCATCTGCAGGGAACCATGAGTGTGTGGCCTAGAAACAGCCAGTTTCATATTGATGATGACAAATAGGTCCCATCTCACTTGTTAATTTAAATTCTTATAGGGCAGTGTGGAGAAAGATCAATATTATTATTGATAATAATGATTATCAATTATTATGTTGATAATTCTGAGGCAACATTTGAAGAGAAAACAGTGCCATTGTAGAGTAGTCTTATCTGTCTTGGGCAAGTGAAAGGGAAATTGGTTTTTACCATTATAAAGCCTATGTTATAGACTAATGGTTTACATTATAGAGCAGTGGTTCTGAGTGGACCAAGGTGGAAGAGAGAAAATTAGATCATATATGGGTCTCTGAAGATGTCTCAGGGGTGCCATAAATGAAAAAAGGAGGACAGGCTGGGGGAGGGAAGAAGCTAAGGATGTCTCAAAGAATTCTAACATGAAAGATGGCAAGGAAGGTGGTCCGTGTAACAAAGGTAGAGAGCACAAACCATCAATTGTCATTTTGTAATGTGGGTGTGAAATCATTAAATTCTTCACATCAATTCCTTGAAAGAAAAAAGATAAACTTGGGGATTGCTGATATTTCTTTTAATTTATTTTAATTCTATTAATCTATGGCTCTAGGACTTCTAACATGTTTAATATAAAATTAAATAATTGAAATCTAAATCTTTATCTTCCACAGGCCATAATTCCAAATGACAGGCTATGACCTTTCAGGCTTTCCTGGTTTGTGCTTTTTTCTTTCTTTTTTTTTTTTTTTTGAGTGATTAAAAAATATTGAATGTTGAATGCATAAATGTAATTAGCTTTAATAGTGAATACTGAAAGCAAATGAAATGTATATCAAAAGAGAAATGACTAAATAAAATAGAGAAATAAGATGTGGTCTATTTGGATTATGGAATATCATACATTAATTGAAAGGAAAGATTTGGATCTGTGTATAAATATGTAAACATCATAAAAACATGTAGAGTGAAAGTAAATTGTAGAACAATAGGTATAGTATGATACCCCTTACCTAGTAAAGAAAAACCTACAAGTAATACTATATGTGTTCTATGAAAAGTACACACAAACATGGATATTAAAGGACATGGATACTCAACTCATAAGGGATTATTCATGACAACAGGAGTAAAGAACTAAAATTAGCAGTGCAAATTATTACTAGTAGATATAGTAAAGATACAGTACTTTCTCTCTAATGTAATAGTTTAAGAAATAATAAACACATATTATTTAGGTGATTAAAAATAGAAATAAGGGGAAAATCAAACAGAAAAGCATAACATGCAGAATAGTAGAGTAGCTATCAGGGCTGAAACTCCAAATGTGACTCTGTCAATAACAAACCATTTAGCATGTAAACTCATTTATTCTCTGAGAACCAGTTTTCTACCTCAGCTAAAGCATAAGGACATCAGCCAAGAGGATCACCAAAGTTCGAAGTTTTCAGACATTGAGATGTTTTTGAATTGTTGATACTTCATAGGATAGTGAGCAAATAACCAATGATATTTAGCACAAATGTCAGAATGTCAGTGGGTGAGAAAGCACAGTGACCTAAACTGCCAGGACACTTCAATACTGTTTAGAGATTTACAAAGGTTAAGCTCCCCAAGTAACACATTTTGTTAGAATTCCAGAATAGAGATGCCTACCTGGGTTTTCCCGCTCAGGGCTCCTGAATCTGATATCTAACTGCATGATCTAATTCCTCCAAATATCTATGTGTGACAACACCCACGCTGGTATTTAACTCAAGATTTTCATGAAGATGACCACAGAATTTGTTGAAAATGAAAAAAAAAATCTACAATTTAGTCTCCAGATTTAAACATCAATCTAAAAACAATACACAATAGATTCTGGCAACAGTCTCTGGTTTCTCCTCACCAGGAGGATTGATGGTAACTCTTGATGATAATGGCTAAGAAAAGAGCCTCTAGGCTGGTCTTATCTAGAGCTTCCTTCATATTTTCCATGTTGTTCTCCTATCTCCAAATCTACTCTGGGATATCCACTTTTGATGTAAAAGGTTTCCACTAAATCTTAGCCTTACATGAGAGTTTTGCTTGATTTCAACACTCATTTGCCAATGCACCATTGCAACCCTCAGTCTCTTACTTGAACATTCTATACCTAAAACATTCTTGCAGGAATGCTGATTCTGTGATGACCCCATTCCACTCCGGTGTCCACGGGAAGAATTTTAAAGTCACTTTGCTGGGATAAGTGTTTTTCCTATCTTGGGGTGAATATTGAAATACATTTTATCTTTGAACAGTGAAATTGTCACCTCCTGTATGTAGCAGGCATTGATATCTCCATTCACCTCCTTTTAGGAATAGGCCTTGAGTTCAGCATATGGCCACCAAATTAGAAGTTACACATGGTGTCTTCCCTTGCAGCTAAATACAGCATGTGACTAATTTCAGGCCAATGGAATGCAAGTGTGATGTGTGCAGCTTCCAAGTTATGGCCCTAAAGGGAAGGTGTGTGCCCTTCGCTTCCTAATTCTTCATTCCAGTAACTAAAATATGATGATGAATCTTCTTCAGCCACATGGATGGAAGCAATACTTAGGGATGTCAGAGGAACAAGAGAGAGGTCGAATTACCAACCCTTGGAACAACCGTGGTCTGCTTCTCTTCAGACTTACGTAAAATAGATTCATGGTCTATCTTGCTTAAGCCAGAGTTATTTTGGGTCTTGTCAGAGCTATGAAACAATGTACTAATGAATAGAATCTGGTACTTATAGTGGGATAACGGCATAACACAACTGAACAAATATGACACCGGCTTAATGATTAGGCAGTGAGTGGCAAGGACAAAAAAAATTCAGGCTAAAAATTGAATTGCAAAACATTTGATAAAAAATGCTTCCTTCATTTCCTATGGCTGTTCTATAACATTACCACAAATTTAATGGCTTAAACCAACGAAATTTATTACCTTACAGTTCTGGAGGTCAGAAACCCTACATGGCTCTTATGGAACTAAAGATTAAGTTGTTATCATGGCTAAGCTCTGTTCAGCAGGCTCTAGGAGAGACTTATTTCCTTCCTTTTTCCAGCTTCTAGGGATGCCTGCATTTCTTTGATCAGGGCCCCCTTCTCCATCTGCAAAGCCAGCAACAGCAGGTCAAATCCTTCTCACTACAAATCGCTTTGACCTCTTCTTTTGCCTCTTTCATCTACCTTTAATAATCAATGAAATTTTGATGCATCCACTTAGATAGTCCAGGATAAAGTCAACTATTTGATCTTAAAGTCAGCTGATGGTTAACCTTAATTGCATCTGCTACCTTAATTCCTCTTTGCCACATAAGGTATATATTCACAGGTTCTGGTGATTAGGGCATGGACATCTTTGGGCAAGTGTGGCTAGGTTATTATTCTGCTTATCACAATGTCTCCTGTGATAACCTGGACATCAGAACCCATGCTAACTGAGCCCACTTTAGGAATGTGTTGAATTTTTTCAGAATATCAGTGCAGGGTATTATTGACCGCTTCTTGTCATTTTTAGCAAAGTCCTGTAAGAATGGGCTGAATCCCAGCTAGAGTCAGCCTACTTAAAAGTAGAGATGGAAGGAAATTCAGTTGCATTTTGGTAGGCATGTTTTTTTTTTTCTTTTACTTTTGGGGGTGGGGTGGGGTAGAGAAGGGTCTCGACAGTTGGAACCCTACAGGGCTGGAAAGTTAATAGCTTCTCTGTTCTGGTTATTCTGAAGAAGCAGCCTTAGCTGGAGAAAAGCCTATAGCCTAGGCTTTGCTCAAGTACTTCCCAGTAAGCGCTCTCTGCCAGACACAGAGCACGGAGGCACAAATTGGACTTAAGATCTTTTCTTCCCAACCAAATATATTTTTTAATGACCTCAGCTACCTTAAAAAAAAAAAAAAAAAAAAAGTCAGAGTGAAAATGGGCAGCACACAGAGGACAGAAAATAAAAGATTGAAATATTCATGCTTAAGAAGTATGTTGGATGAGACCATTGACTGTTATTACTGACCTATAGAATTGATTAGAAATAAATAGACCAGAAATTGACTAGGTTTTTTAGGAAATTATATATATACTGAATGAATGGGAAACCTAGCTGACCAAAGCCTGGTGTTGCTACACACCTAAAACACCTATAGGTCTTTGAACTTGCACCAACATAATGTGGTTTGGTCACCAGGAAGGATATCCTCTCCTGTGTCCACTTCAGATGTAATGAAGGGGGGATGGACAAGAAAAAATTTCCAGAGGGAGAAGCAAAGGGTTGGAGGAGGAGGGAGCAAGATGAGAGTAAGGCAAGTTAAGGCCCTGGCCTCAAGTACAGAATTTAAGGTAGTGCAAAAACAGTCCGTAATCAAAATACTATTTTAATACAATATAGAATCAGAATCAGTACAAAACATCATGGATGAACAAAATAGCAAAATTTTTAATACTAACATGATCTATAGCAGTGCCATAGAAGTCATATCAGATCCTGAGACAAAAAGGAAAATCATCAGTACAATCCTATCTCTATTAAACAGTGTTATATTGTTCACCATAGATTTATAGATCCTTTACATTCATTTTGTTTGTTTAAAATATATCATTAAAATTTTTTTTGATTATCAAGTCTTTTTGTGCCCCCTCAACTTTTATGCCTGAGGCAAGAAACTCTCTGACCTCACTTGATGCTCTGTGATCTGGGTCCTAGAGCAGACACAGACACGAATTCCGAAAGTTCTGCCCAGAGAATAACGACAGGGATGCCAGGTGAGCTAAAGAAGGGATTTACTCCATTGCTAAGGAAAGGAGTTGTTATGGGCTGACTTGTTCTCCTCACTCTCCGCCAAATTCCTATGTGGAAGCCTTAACCCCTAGTATCTCAGAATGGGACTCTGTATTTGGAGATAAGGCCCTTAAAGAGGTGGATAAGTTAAAATGAGGCCACTAGGGTAGGTCCTAATCCAAAGCATCTGGTCTCCTTACTAGAAGAGGGAGAGACATTAGGGCCGTGCACAGAGGAAAAACCACAGGAGGACACAGCGAGCAGGTGGACATCTGCAAGCCTAGCAGAGGCCACACCTGCTGCCACTGGGATTGTAGACTTCTAGCCTCCAGAACTGTGAGAAAGTTAAGTTATGTTGTTGAAGCCAGACAGTTTGTAGTATTTTGTTACGGCAGCTCTGGCAGACCTCGTACAGGAGCCTTTGGTATTCCTGTACATGAGCACTTGATCATTGTTATAAAGTGAGTGCTGCCTCTTCAGACCCTTCTTTCTAACTTGGAGGCTTTTTGACTTTTGTTTGTGTGTTTTAATTGCAACATACAGCTCCTACTCTGCTGTTTTACACTGGGGAGAAGTCAAATAACTAGTTTTTTAGGTTATAGTTCCCTGAACTACAAGCAGCCACACCTAGTTCTAGTGAAAGTCTATGCGTCACCTGCAGATCTGGGCTTTGAGTTGGATGTAGTACCTGGCATGCGACCCTTGGGGAAGGGTAAGTGTGTTCTAGGGGCAAAAAGAAGGATACATAAGATTACTAGGGTAGCCAAAGGAACTGACTGGGAGAGAACTACTATTGTCTCCAACATCTACTTTCTCTTTGTTCATTAGTAATTGAACCCCAAAATCTCAGCTGCACAGACGGCCATCCAGACAAAAACAAAACAAACAACAACAAAAACAAAAATCTTCAATGGGACTATATATTATTTTTGAGCCAGAGGAAATGAGTGGAAGAAATGTGTGCACCTGCAGATTCATGCCCTAAAAGGGAAGTGGTACATCCTCCCCTCTCTTTCTTCATCAGGCTGTTCCAAATGACGAGCCATTTTCAACCACAGATAAAGGCTGCACCCACTGAAACCACAGTTGTTTTTGTCACCCAATTTGCCCCAGCAAGCTTAGATAAGAACACATCATCAGGAAATATTCATGACTATGTCCCTAAATCTGCAACAAAATAAGCTAGATACTACTGTTCTCTGGATTTAATTTGAGCAATTTTGGAAATTCAAATTTTGTTGAATATAAAGTGATTAAACAGTTTGGGGGATTAGTTAGATTATCAGCTTAGTAACTGTAAGACAGCAAATAATAAGGGCTTCAGAAATCCAAAATCATTCTTTCTTCTCACATAGCATTTCAAGTATAAGTAGTGGGGTTTTGAGGGTGGCATCATAATATCTAGGGCAAAAGCCTCTTCCATTTTGTAACTTTGCTATACTAAATTTATATTTCTAGTCCTGACCCATCTCCTGAGCTTCAGGATCATTTATCCCGTTGCCTAATCAACATCTCCACTTGCGTATCTGAAAAAGATCTCAAACTAATTTCTAAAACAGAATTCTTTCTTTTCTCCTCTAAACCATAGCTCCCCTGTCTTTCCCATGTCAGTAAATGCACTACTACTCATCTAGTTCATCAAACTCAATGGCTTAGACCAAAATTCTGGGAATTATGCAAGACAATTTTTTTGTCAGCTTGAAAATATATCCCAAATCTGACCACTTCCCACCACCTTCACTGTTGTCCCTATTCTCTAGACCATTTTCCCCAAATTCTAAATTCCATTAGGAACAACCTAATTGTACTCCCTTTACTTTTAGATGGTACAGTTCATCCCCCACACAGAGGCTACAGTGTATTAATATTCTATTGCTCCTGTAACAAACTGCCACAAACTTTGTGGTTTAAACAATATAAATTCATCATCTTACTTTTTTGTAGGTCAGAAGTCCAACTTGACTCTCACTGGGCGAAAGCCTAAGGACTGGTTGGCTGCATTATTTTCTAGAGGTGCCAGCGTGGAATCCCTGCCCCAGCTTCTGCAGGCTGCCCACACTCCAGGGCTCATAGCCCCATTCTTCCATCTTCAAAGCCAGTAATGGTGGACTGAGTTCTCCTCGTATCACTCTGACCTCTCCCACCTTCTTCCACTTTTAAGGATCTTTGTGATTGCATTGGGAGCACCTGCAAAATCCAAAACAATCTCTTTAAGACTAGCTGATTAGCAACCTTACTTCCATCTGAAAGTTTCATTCCCCCTTGACATGTAATGTGATGCATTCACAGTTCCAGAGATTAGGGCATGGGCATTTTTGAAGGAATATTATTCTGCCTGTCATGCAGTGTAATTTTTTTTTTTTTTTTTTTTTTTTTTTTTTTTTTTGAGATGGAGTCTTGTTCTGTTACCCAGGTTGGCATGTAATGGTGTGATCTTGGCTCACTGCAAACTCCACCTCCCTGGTTCAAGTGATTCTCCTGCCTCAGCCTCCTGAGTAGGTGGGATTTCAGACATGCCCCACCATGCCCAGCTAATTTTTTGTATTTTTAGTAGAGAGGGGTTTCACCATATTGGCCAGGTTGGTCTTGAGCTCCTGACCTCAGGTGACCCACCCGCCTCGTCCTCCCAAAGTGCTGGGATTACAGGTGTGAGCCACCGCACCTGGCCACGCAGTGTAATTTTTAAACATGTAAATCAGATCTTATTTCCCCCTCTCTTTTAGATCCTCCATTGCCTTTTCATCCACACCTGGAACAAAATCCAAAATCCCAGCAAATAGGCCTTTTACGAGCTGCCCACTTCTACTCTCTCATTCTATTCCCCATCACCATCTCCCCATTCATTTCTATGCAGTCTCACCAATTTGATTGCTATTTCCCAGAATGCCAAGTTCGTTCCCACCTCAGAGCCCTTGAATATTCTCTTTTTTCTGCCAGGAGCTTTTCCCCTAGATATCTCCATATGGTCCCCATCCTCACTTCATTCATGTCTCTACCCAAAGGGTCCTTCCTCAAAAATACCATCCCTGATCATTATCTGTCACTGTCACTCATCATATCTGGTGTCAGGCATTATGGTACCACCATATCAATCTTACTGTGAGTTATTGTTATTCAGTGATGGCATTATGAATTTATTTGTCCATTTATTCATTGTCTGTCTCTATTACCAGAATGTAAGCTCCATGAGGATAGGAAATTTGTCTTTTTCTCTGTTTCATCTGCAACACACAATGGGCATCCACACCAAATGAGTGAATAAAATGGTTGAATGTAAGGAAAAGTAGCCTATATACTCAACATTTTTACCTGGTCTCAAACATTGAAATAACCCAACACTCTTCTGCAAGAGATGAACCATTTAGATTCAGAACAATCTAGGCAGAATTCCACACTTAAGCCTCACTCTGTCCTATTTGCAATGCAATTGAAAGCCAGGGATTTGTTCCATTTTCTTCTTTGTGTGTCTTGGTTTTCAAATGAGGTGTTTAATTCCAGCCAGCATGCTAAGCATGTTCACACTCTGTATTGAGCCTCCCGTTCCACCTTGGGGATTCTCACACAAAACAGGACAGCATTATTAATCCATTCTCTACAGATGCTGCAGTCGCACCTTGCAGATTGTCAAAGAGAAGTGACAGATGTGCAGTGCCTAGCAGCCTTGAAAGTCAACTTATGGGGTTCTGGAATTATGGCTTTCAGAAAAGTCATTATTGAGCAAGTAAAGTTTCTAACTCAGAGAAAGTGATGGCTTGAGGAAAACAACATTGTTTCAGAACACAGCTGGCTTGATCTGGATTGTTCTTAACATTCTGAACCTAAGCTTCTCAATTGAAAATAAGTGTATATGGAGAATCTGCCATGAACCAGAACTTAAGCCAGGGACCATAGCATTCAAAACAGAAGGAAACACTGTATTTGTTCTCTGGACTCTCATAGTCATGGCAGTGAAATTGTGATTCACACTAAAGTCCACAGATGTGTCAAGAATGTGTCTCTTTAAAACTTAGAAAAATGGCCGTCTTCCAATCACCACTTAAAATATTACAGGTGGACTTTGACATTTGCTATAGAAAACAAATAGAAAAAAACAGCCACTATCAGAATTACTATTTTTCGTTTCATGATTATGGAGTAGGTTTGTGGAATGGGATTAAATTCCCTGATCATGTAAGCAACAAAGAAAACAATTGCAAAGGTTGTTGTCATCTGTACCTAGATTTAAAAAAAGCTTCCATTCATACTAGTTTGAGATTCTGTATTCTGGTCACTGAGTCTTGACTGAATGTATCTAAAACTTACCTCCTTTCCATTTTGACCTCTTCTCCTGGGACTTACCTTCCTCTTCAATCCTTAATGCCAACCTCAAGTCTTGGCCACTTTGGGGTTTCTGGTCACTTACGAATGACCACTATTTGAAACCTTGAACACAAGGTTTCTAAACCACTCAGCTGGCACACTAGTGGTGTAACTCCTGCCTGGCTTTCTGCCCACATCCTGCATACAGAACCCTCTTCTGTTGCTCTCAGAATCACAGAATGACAGTCATAGAGATGGTGAAGTGAAACTGGGCATTCTTAGAGATCAGGCTAGCTTTAGATTCCTTCTGCTAGACACACTGACATTTTCTGAATAGCTAAAATTTGAGTTTTGAAGATAGGAAGAATTTTGTCTGAATCTCTTCAAAAGAAATCATGTGCTACTGCACATGGTAGGAGCTTGTTTTATTAAAGAAAATGTAATTAAGATACTTTGGAAGATAACTAAATTAAATGACAAAAGCAATTGATTCATTTTTCACCCTGGAAACCTATTTCTGAGTATTCTATGCAGGTCTCAAATCAAGAAAAATATATTTGACATCAGTGTTTCCACAGGATAGATGAAAAACATAGATGAATAGATAGATGATGTTGATGATGAAGATAGATTAGATTAGATAGATAGATAGATAGATAGATAGATAGATAGATAGATAACTGAATTCTAGAAGAAAGTCTATAAGAAGACAGGAACGTTAACCAAGAGGACATATATCCAGTCCACCTAAGGCAATTCTCAGCTTGCCTTCTCTGAAAGAAATGAGATAGTAAAACACTAAGAAAATCTTTAAAAGGAAGAGCTGATCCTTTACATTGTTTTTGGCAATAAAAACAGTGAGCTTTCAGAGATTAACAAGAAAGCCAAGCAATGCCCTGAAGTTCCAGGTCACTAGAAGATGCTGACTTAGACATGATCATGTTAGTGCTTTGTTCAGGGACTTCCAAGTGAGTGCACATACAACTGATATCTTCAAAATTCAGTCTTTTAAATAAGCATTGCTTAAAAGCAATATCTTAACCCATTTTAATTTTTTTTCCTTAATCATTTGCATCTCTATGTTCTCCTGGTAAAAGAAGTGTGGTGGCCCTAAAGCAAATATGTTTTGCAGCTTTTGTGTTTGGAGAAGGCGGAAGGAGAGCAAGGAAGTTGGTGTTTACTAAGTTTTTCCTATGTACCAATTATTTCACATATATTAATAGATTTCATCCTTACTAGTATCCAGTGTTTGTCTAATAATCTAACTGTAGAAATAAGAAGCCTGAAACTCAGCGAGTTTTCAAATCACATGGCTGAGGTTTGAACTCAGGTATGTCTGACTCTTGAGGTCACACTCTTACTAATATACTGGCTGCTGAAGAACTTTAGGTTTAAAGAAAGCGAAAAGGAAAATTACAGGGAGAGGGAAAGAATAGAGCTGCAGTCAAACTCCATGTGTGCCAGGTCTCATAGTTCAAAGGCATAGCAGCATAAGACCACCTACCTGGCCTGTAGTGGAGTGCAGGTAGTAGGTAGACATAAGGAATCTTGACATACAAAGGGCTTTGGTGATCAGTGAGCTCAGAACCTTTATCTTAGAGTTAAGGAAACCGAAACTGAGAAAGCTCCTTGTCCAAGGTTATACTTGACTTTTGACAATTTGTCAACATCAGAGCTAAGCCTAGAACCCATAAATCTTCATTCTTAGCTAAACTCATTCCATTATTCCATTCATTCTACTTGAGAAGGAATTCTTAGACATGGGACCTGCGATAATTTCCTACGGAGATCAAAATCAAGTGCAGAAGAAAAGACCTGAGCCTGTGACCTGAGACTACTCAGAAATCCTAACATTTATTCAAAGTAATGAGTCCTTTGAAGAGACTCTTTCTTATTACAGTAAAGCATAAATTTAAATTGCAACCAAAAGAAAATAATTTCACCCTTAATCCCAAATTTATCTTCTTTGCATAAAGAGCATGGATTAAGAGACAGTATTTACTTGCTGTGTTGCCTTAAGTCACTAAACTTCTCTGAGTTGCATTTTAATTATCTATAAAACGAAGATAGTAATAATACAGAGGTTCCTCATTATCTCAATTTTATTATCTGAGTCTGCACCATAATGAGACTGCACAAGAAATCAAAAGCCATCATAACATGAAAATACCCTCTAATGCTCTAATGAGTTGCTCATTTATGAAATTAGTCTGCTCTCCACATCCCTTCTCTTTTAAGATTTGTATTTATCTCTAACCATTAAATCAATGCCTTTGATCATTAGTCTATAAATATCTTGCAAATCCTTTGGCAAGCAAAACCGTAAATCTCAGAAAAGTTTCAGACTCTCAAGCGGTGAATGAGAGCAGTGCTGGAGAACAGTGCAAAGTCACACACAAAGCAACGGACATGGAAGGATATCTGGCCTAGTTAGCACCTCAAAACCACAGAAGAGAGAAAAGGTAAGGTTGGTGACAGGGCAAGAATTTTAAAGAAAAAATATTTGAATATCAACATAACAATAAAAGTCTTTGGAAAAGCTGATTAAACCTTGACTATTTCTCAAAAGTGACCTTTGATGATTCTTTGCAAGTTAATAACATAAAAGGATGTTGCATTTTGTTCTCATTTATAGGTTTTGCCAGAAATCATGGTTCTTTTAAAAAAATGAACTCCATTATTTTCAGTAAATATGTCTCATTGTCATTATAACCAAAATTATTAATTTATGAAAAATATAGTATTTTTATTACTTTTACTTTTTAAAGATAAAGTCTCAATTGAATCCTTTTTCCCTTATATACTATGAAATTTTTGTTGCAGCTTTAAGTGAATTTTTTGTAGTGAATAATTACCCTTGCATAATAAGGCTCTCTTTTATCTGTACCATCTTCTATTGTTACAGTAAACAAATGAAATAAAACTTGCAAATGCAATTTACAGATTCTAAAGTGCTACATTAATGTTAGAATTTACTCTGTTTCCAAAAAAAGTTTGTTTATTATGTGCAAGTTACCTCCACATACATTATTTATTCTCAAAACAACTCTTGGAAGTAGGTATATATCATCTCCAAACTATAAATTAGCAAAATGAAAAAACTTGTTCAAGGTCACGTAGCTATTAGGTGGCTTAGTTATACTGAGAGCCCAAATTGGCTGTCCTCAAGTCTAAGGTATTCATTCTATTAATTTGAACGATATAAGCCACCATTTTTCAGTTCAATAATGGTTGAACATCTGCATTTCATATGATTCTACCTTTCACATTCATTCAAGAAGTATTACTATCTATTCCTCATCAGATACTCATCTGAATTCTAGGGATACAGTAGTGACCAATACAAGCAAAGTCACAGTTCTCATGAAAGTTACATTCTAGTATAGGCCATAACATATAAACAATGAAGCAAATAATTTAAATAAATAGAACAAATGGCTTACTGCTGTTATGTCCTATGCAGAGGATAAATAACAAGTAGCATATAGAAAGTGTCTGCTATAGGCCAGATAATGTAGCACTTTGCATAGATTAAGTTATTTAATTCTCATAACTCTATGAAGTAGGGAATATTACTATCCTCATTTTTTGGATGAAAATGTTGAAGTACAGAGAGGTCAAGTTACTCGTCCCGAGTCATGTAGCTGGTAGTAAAGGAGCCAAGCTTCAAACCTAACCAATCTGACCCTTAGAGGCACTCTTAAGCACCATGCTGTACATCAAGTCGATGAGATAAAAAGTAACTGATATCTAACAGATAACTAGAATTGCTTCTCAACATCATTTTTTTTATTAGTAATAGTACACTGTTCAGTCTTCCTACACAAATACAAAATATAATGGATTATCTCAAACGACAAATTCTTCCCTCTAGTTCTTTTGCTAAATGGGGATTCTAGGAATTGGAGCACATCAGCCAAGAACAGTTTCACTCAAAGTCTACAGCAACTGCTTAGGCTCTCAACATCTCCATGTGGACCCCCTGCAAGATTGTATTAACATGCACAGTGTACTCATAGTCTTGAGGACAACAGTTTACCACTCAATAATACTGGAACCGCACCATGCAGTCCTACAACTACTCCTTCCAGGAAGGTGCCAAATTGGAAAGAAGTGTTGAGTGAACTGGAAATAGCTGACTTGAGGATGATTTCATCTCTCTTGTTGCCTCTTTACTTACTGTTCAGCTGTGATCCTTGCTCATCCCCAGATCCGAAGATCAGAGGAAATGATGATCGTATTTCCAATTAGAACAAATCGTAGCTATCTTGAGCTGTATCATTAATCCTTTCAGGGACATTTGTATTGTGTTACTCATTCTGTAGCCTAATGAGGCATAAAAGAAGAATCTCTTTCCTTTTCCTGTATCCAAATGTAGGTCCAAATAATTGCTCCTGCTGCTAGAGACTAAGGTTAATTTAAAGTAAAGACATAGCTGGGGAAATGTTCATTGTTTAAGCAATGGAATCAAATGTGGACAGGCACTGTCATAAAACTATCACCTCGTGACTTTCCTTTTTTCAGTCTGATCCTCAATTTTGTAGTGCCTATTTGCCTACTGTTTATGAATGTAAGAATTTTCCATTCCTTATGCACCAATGATTTTTTTCAATAAAATTATTTAACATAGTTCCCTATAGTGAGGACATTTTCACAGGCTTGCACTGAGCTCCATGAGCATAAGGAATCCTGAGGAAATAAAAAAAGTAAACAATAATTATAGTAATAACAACAATAAAAAACTGCTTAACATAACACTTTTAGTATTTATTAAGTCACTCTCTTATTTAAAAACACGTGCTGAACCATGCATTATGGCTGGGGATACACAGATGACTAAGGAACCATTTCCACTTTTAAAGAGTTTGGAATGTAATGGGAAAAGCAAAGAAGAGGTGCTACATTTAATAGCGATACTTCAGCATAAACATTATAAAAAACAAAAATATGGCAGATTATTTTTCTCACTAGTCTCTAGTGTTTCTTTTTAGCTCTTTTGAATACTAATCTTATTCAGGAGAGGCTGACCCTGTAGATTTATCTCCTAAAACACCTGACGAATGTGACATGTCCAATTAGTAATAGTGGTTTGGGCAAGTTAGGTATGCTCCCTTGGGGGAATATGTATCAGTATGTCAGTTTGAAGAGCAAACTGTTTTGAGAGAAAATACTCCCAAGACATTTCATTTTCTCCTCCCCTCTCCTTCCTCTCTCTTCACCTTTAAACTTTATTAAAATTGTGTCTTGTAAGAATCAACTGGAGTGCTTGTTAAACATCCAGACCCTTTCACTGGAGAGTCCTACTGAGTGAATGCTATAAACTCACTCATTTCTTCTTCTGCAGTCAAAAGAAACATATATATTTTCCACTCTGTTTAGAATAGGATTAGAAAAGAATCCTCTCTTTGGCATTCTCAGAAACAGGAAGTGTTTTCTGGGCTGTTGCTAGGTGCTTTAGCAGATTACTTTGCCAGTCTCCTTAGGAACTCTGTCAGTTAGCTAGTTTGCTATTTGTGTATCCAAATTATTGATTTTGGATCAAACTGTAAGATGCAATAATAAGAACATATTTACCAAAAGTAAGTGAGTCGAAAACTTAACCCAGATTTATGTTTGAAAACTACTGTTATCAGAAATGAAGGGACCAGAGTTAAACCTACCCAAGAAATGCTACCAAATTGAAAGCCAAATTGTATGTTAGGAGAAAATTGGTTTATTACTCCAAACTTCTTTATTAATTAACTTTTTGCTTGATGACATCATTCCCTTTTAAGTATTCAAAGTGTCTATAGTATGTTCACCCATTTCCTAATCAAAACCTGCTCTTAGAAAAAGAACAGATACTTTACTTGTGTTAGAGATGTATATTTGAAAATCAATTCCTTGTGAAATAAGTAATTCTAGTTGTAGAGTCAATAATCATAAAGCAGGCTAAGGAAATTTTGTTGTTTTGTCCTATGAATGAGGCATCTTGATACACTGAAATCACACAATGCAGGCTAGGAATATAATTGCAACTTGGTAAACAATCAAATTCTTGAAGACTTTAGAGATTTGTAGTTACATTTTTTGAATTACAGAGCCAGTACTGATTGTGCAAGTGAAAACTAACTCTTTTATAATGTATAGAAGACAGATAGATAATTAACATACTGAGATGAAAAAACTAATTAATATTTAAAATCAAAACAGAGTCTGTTTTTAACTACTGATAGTATATTTCTCATTGGAGAAATAAATACTTATGCAGCTCCTCTGCTCTCATACCCTTGCAGAAACTGGGGAGGAAGAATAAGACCACAAGGGAGGGGCCTGTGGCTTTGACTTTGAAGCCCTAGGATGAATTTCAGAATAAGAGCTGGAGAAAACTTCATGAAAAAAAATAAAAATAATTTGAGGAGGGCTAGAGTTTCTTCTCAGCAGAAGGACATTGAGAAGAGAGAAGAGAGCAGAAGAGAAAGGATAGAAAGTAACATAGTGTTGATAATAAGTCTTCCTAAAAGAATAGCAAATATTGGTTTATTTTTGTGACTTCACTGAAACCATCTCCATCTTTACAAACAGGAAAGTATCCAAGATTGAATCCGCCAAAATGCCTCATGGGAGCATTGTTTTTCTTTTTTGTCATTTTTGAAGGAAATGGAAGAAAGGCTTTGTGTTCAATGAATACATCATGGAATGAGGACAGCACAGTTAGTAGAAGAGGATAATTCAGACACTGTCTTGTTTGATCAGAAGCCAGATCTCAGCCCCAAAAATGACCAGGATGATGCAGTCATCACTCCCATCACCACTCCCACAACTGCACAATCATATGTACACACATGAACTATCACTGCCACTGTCCATAGGAAGGAGTTTGAGCCAACTTTCTTTGAAACTCAAAGGGCAACTCACATCTCAGCCACACATACAATATGTAGTTAATACGCAGTATTTATAAAAGAGCTTTAGAAATATATTTAAATCAATCTAAATATGGGATGTAACATAGACATTAGCATTTATGTATTTCGATGGTAGCATTTGGTTGTTATCCATTTAAGTTCCCTTAATTGTTTTGAATTTTACTAGGTGGTAGCGTGGGCAGATATATGGGAAAGAGGGAGGTAGAAAGGGACATACAGTACTCAACCCTAAAAAGAACTTCCGGTTAGACCCTAAGGTATTATAAATGGAAGCATCCTGCACTGCAACTTTCTACCTTGACCCTAATGTGAAGGAACCAAACATGTATGAATCAGTTGCTACCTCATTCTTTTTATTCAAACCCCCACCAATTGTTCATCCCTGAGATGAGGACACATAGATCGAAATCAAAATATTTTTTCTAGATGTTGGTCTGCAGGCCTGTTTCTCTGTCACCACTAATAGACTTCAACAGATGTGGGGCAATAATTCTAGATAAGTGATTCTACTTGGCAGACCCAACTTCTTCAGCTATGCTGTTTATATTGGGATAAAGGTAGCAGAAAGCCCAATGGTGACCATAGATCCCAGTAAATTTCCCAATCTATATTTACAAATAATTCTAGTATTTTGATCCCTGTTCATCTTACTCCTAGCAATTTTCTCACTGATTTCAGGCTTGAGCTGGGCTCAGGAGATGGATGATTAATTAACACCCTAAAAACCCAACAATATAATTAATTTCCAGTGAAAATTATGCTATAACTAAAACAGAAGTAACCTGGTAATTGATGTTGATTGCCTTGCAACTATGTCTTGGATGCCATCTCTAAAAAGGAAGCCAATTTGCCAAAAATGCATGTTAAATGCTGTACGCAATTGATTCTGCACGTTATTAAGTGAAGGAGGATATTACTTACAGGGTTATTCATTTTTACTTTACTTTCATGAATGTTTAAAACCTGTAAATCACTTACAACAATTAAGACAATTAACTTTGTGGGGAACTGTGGATTTGGAACCTCATAACACTCTTTAAAATCTCCAATATTTTCTTCTTTTACTGGAATGCACTTTGATAAACCACAAGTCAGAATAGCAATGTATTTGGCTCCCTTTTTAAACACACTGTGTATGTTCCTATTGAATTTTAGTTTCCTTTTTAGTGGGAAAAAAAGAAATAGTAACCCTTCCACATATTTTACGAGGCTGAAATATCTTGACAGATCCTGATTACTGAAAGATTTTAAGTTATATATTTCACATCAAATTTACAGCTGAACTTGTTTTTTATTGAGTGTTCTAATAAATAACAAAAAAAACCTGGATCATGTGGTATTTTAGTTAATAGCAGCACTACATAATAGATGTGTGTGTGTGTGTGTGTGTGTGTGTGTGTGTACTGCATCTAATTGTAATATCCGAATAGGATCAAAATATTTCACATATTGGCATATTTATTTAAAATATCTTCCTAAAATATATGGAATAGAAAATAGTGAAATAAATACCAGCACTTATTAAACACTTACATTTCAGGTGCTTCATAGAATATAGCTCATTTAATCTTCATGATGGCCTTATTACAGTGTTTTCAAACTTGAGTCTACACAAGGGTCCTCTGTGCAACTTGGTAAAAATGCAGATCCCCAGAGTCCATTCAACCAAGATTCTGATTAAGTGGATCTGGAAGGATTTAAAGGATCTCTATTTTTAACAAACCTCTCCAGATTACTCTGACACTGTTAACCTGTGGAACACACTGTAAGTACCGATGCTTATTAAATACTGCCTAACAAAATTTGACCATAATCTTAGATAAATAAACTAAGAATCAAGAAACTTAAATGTCTTGTTTAAGTTCTCCTATTCATGAAAAATAATGCTTTTGCTCTTGAGATTAAGCATTTAATTCTCATGAGGAATAGGGAAAAGTTAAGAAATAGGAACAAAAACATAAGACAGTGGCATTGGAAAGTGATGACTATAAAAATAAGGAATAGTGGTAAGGTCTTTGGTTCTGGTCATGGCTGAGTATCTGGTATCAAACCTATCCTCTTCTTATCATAAATTGGTATAAAAGGTGGACAAAATATATCAAGTAAGTGTTTTCAGACACTGTTTAGCAATTAATACTAGGCTCTGGCCATTGAAAGGAAGGGAACATGAAGATGAGTACTACATTTACCCTGACTTTCACCCTGAGAGTATTTTCTAATCTAGGGCAAAGAGAAATAAAGTCCAAAAAGAGAGTGGCAGTCTTGCTGGATCAAATAAACCATTTAGGGCTTCCAAGACATTTGGATTTCGAGATATGGTATTATATAAGAAGGACTCAAAAGCAAGGGGCACCAAAATGTTTGTAGCCATTTCCCCTAGGACATTTGGCCAACTTCTAAAATACACACTTGTAAGGCAAGATTTCAAATGGCCTACCAGAGAAAAACCACTAGGAGGCTAAAGAGCTTAGCAAAGATTTCAAGCCTACAGAGCAATAAGAAAATGTTGGAGGCTGGGCGTGGTGGCTCACACCTGTAATCGCAGCACTTTGGGGGGCTGAGGAGAATGGACCACAAGGTCAGGAGTTGGAGACCAGCCTGTCCAACACAGGAAAACCCCATCCCTACTAAAAATACACAAAATTAGTCAGGCGTGGTGGCGTACACTTGTAATCCTACCTACTCGGGAGGCTGAGGCAGGAGAAACACTTGAACCCAGGAGGTGGAGGTTGCAGTGAGCTGAGATGGCACAACTGCACACCAGCCTTGATGACAGTGCAAGACTCTGTCTCAAAAACCAAAAAGGGAAGGAAGGAGGGATGAGGAGAATGGGACAGAAAGAATAAGAGAAGGAAGGAAGTGGAAGGAAGGAAGGAAGGAAGGAAGGAAGGAAGGAAGGAAGGAAGGAAGGAAGGAAGGAAGGAAAGAAAGAAAGAAAGAAAGAAAGAGGGAAAGAAGGAAAGAAAGAAAGAGAAAGAAAGAAAGAAAGAAGGAAAGAAGGAAAGAAAAGAAAGAAAAGAAAGAAAGAGAAAGAAAGAAAGAAAGAAAGAAAAAGAAAGAAAGAAAGAAAGAAAGAAAGAAAGAAAGAAAGAAAGAAAGAAAGAAAGAAAGAAAGAAAGAAAGAAAGAAAGAAAGAAGGAAAGAAAGAAAGGTGGAGGAGGGAAAGAAAGGAGGTGGAAGGGGAGGAAGGGAAGAAAATGGATCTGGAGGTCTGGAATGATCTTGAAATGGAATGACCATGTGCCAGCAGTAGGGGACACTCTCAGAGACTAAGGGCAAAAGTGCAATAGTTCCATCCTAATAAACTCTGGAAGCAAGCCTCAGCAGAATCAACCTCCAGTAATGTAAATATGTACCAGAACAAACTTTAACTCCATTAACTCTCACTAGAGGGTAACAACAAAATCTAGAGCCTTTATTACCCACAGTGTCCAGCACGTAAAATAAAACTTACCAGACAACAAAGGAGGATGACACAATGACTAGTAATCAAGAGATTAAATAATTAATGGAAGAGACTGAGAGATATTATAGATATTGAAGTTAGTGAACAAGGTCTTCAAAATAACTATGATTAACATCTTAAATAATATAGAAGAAGAGATGGACAAAGTGGAGTATTTCAGTGGGGTATTAGACAAAAAGGACTCAAACTGGTATTAAAGATCTGTAAAATAAAATATATGAAATTTAAAACTCACTGGATAAATAAAGAGTGGACTGGACACAGTGGAAGACAGTATTAGTGAATTAGAAAACTGTTCAATAGAAAAATATCCGAGCAGAGGAATAGAGAGGAAAAAAAGAACCAGAAGACTGCATAAGACACATGTGGGACACATTCAAAAGGCCTAACACATGTGTAAGTAGAGTCCTAGAAGAAGAAGAAAACATATCCTCTATTTGAATAAAAGTTGGATGAGGATTTTTCAACTCTCGAACTGGTATTAAGGACAATAATCCATAAATTCAAGGTATTTAGCAAACTTCATGCAGGATTTAACAAATAAAAATAAAAATCTAGGCACAATGTAGTCAAATTAATTTATGAACAAAAACAAATAACAAATTTAGCCAGAACAAAAAGGATACTAGCTTCAAAGGATCAATAGTAAAAATAAAGTATATTTTTGCATAGAAACTTGGAAATTTCTTTAAACAGCAGAAAGAAAAAGTGCTGCCAATTTAAAAGTCTGTACCCATAAAATACCCTTCAAAAATAAAGTCAAAGACAATAGAAAGTAAGAATGGAAAAAAGCTAAAAGAAAGATAAAAGTAATTTTATCTTGAAAGGAATTTATTCTCAGTAGACTTCTAAAAATAAATGGAGAACAACAGAAAAGGATGAAGATTTACACTATTCTGCAAGTTTATTAAATAAAGAAGAATTCAATGAAGGGCTCCATTTTCTCAAAGAATTGTTATATCACTGAAGCATGAGGAATATTATTGAATTAGACTCAGAAATTTTAATTCAAGTCTTCCTATAAACTTTAAAATGTGTTAATTTTATTATGACAATTTGTTAGTAACAAGATGAAGTATAGCAATGAAACTGACCCAATACAACATAATAATCATAAGTCATATACACCAGAATCTGGTCTGCTAAATTTCTAGTTTTCATTTTCACGACCTCAGGAACTGCTACATAAATCAGCATGTTCTCACAACAGACATTTCGTGACATGTTGTTTGAGATTAACAGAGAAAGAAATTCAATGTGCAATTGTGGTTTCATTCTGTAGACTGTAAGCTTTCATTGTGTGCCCACTGAGGGCAAAGAATCAGAAGTAGCTCCCTCTAAATACAGATACAAGGAGCAGATGACAATATCCAGGATGGATCAGCTCTAACTGCATGGAAAATAATGCATATCAAAGAAGGAGAGTAGTTGAGGGTTGTTATGGAATTTTACCTTCTAAATTTCCTATTCATGTATCATTTATTGATGATTGACTTTGTACTTGATGCTGTCCTAACTACCAGGGAAACAAATATTAAGTCAACAAAATCCCTCTCAAGAATTTATAGTCTAACAGGAAAAGAGATAAACACAAAAACAAATAAATATGATGAAGTGTCCTAGGTAGCATAATAGAAATCTAGAAAGTTACAGTGTGACACAAAGGAGAAAATAAGCAATTCATCCTGGGATGTGTCAGAAAAGTGTTCATAGGGGAGGTGACATGAGTTCTAAATTCTGAAAGATGAGAGGCCATCTGCCAATGGCCATGAAGAAGAAAAACATGTCAGACAGAAGAGGCAAAGAGGAAGGGCATGGGTTAGTATTACCACATAATACTGTAATACTAGTAATGTAGTACTAGTATTACTAGTACTAATAGTATTACTAGTATTACTAGTAATACTAGTAATAGTATTGCTAACTTGGGGGTGAGTCTGACACTCTGTGAGGTGAGGCATGGTGAAAAGGGATGCTGCAGAAGTTCACAGAGGAGGGATTATTGAGTATATCCTATGTCATGTATAAAATATAGGGTCTTATTTTGATGGCAAAAATGCTATTACACAGTCCAAACCCTCCTCAAAAGAAGTAAATGTAACTGAGCTCTGTTAAAACTGCACTGTCTAATATGGTAGCCAGGAGCCACATGTGGCTATTTAAATTTAACAAAATTAAAAATTTAGTTCGGTTGCACTAGACAAATCTTTAGTAACTATAAGGTGCATTTAGTTAGTGGCTACTGGATTCTACAGCACACTCAGCAGCTTCATAAACCTAACGTTGTCTTTCACTCAAGTAAAGGCCAAAACAGAAGTTCCAGATTAGAGGCAATGGAAGTTTGATTATCACAGTATTCAGAAATTCAAACTGACAGAATCTTTGCTGTCTTCAAATCATGGCTTCCCAAACCACCCTAAACATCAACACCCAGACAAGAGATTGGAGAAGAGTATTGAGGGTTACTTGTAAGTGATTTTATAACCAGAACTCCAGGTGACATAAATCTTTTCTGCTAACATCTCATTGACTAGAACTCAGTCTCACGGACACAAGAAGGCTGGAAAATGTAGTGTAGTTGAAAGTCCAGAAAGAATAGAAAACATGTGAAGATGATCCTACAATCTTACCCACCCCTTGATAATTGGAAGTCTTCATTATTAAACTTAATCATTATACTGTGTCTTTATGGTACCTGGAGCCATCTTCACCAAAGGCTGTTTGCCCTTCTGCTAAATGCTCCCAGGCTTGAGTTTTATTTATTTATTAATTTTTATTTTTTAAATCATACTTTAAGTTCTAGGGTACATGTGCACAATGTGCAGGTTTGTTACATAGGTATACATGTGCCATGTTGGTTTGCTGCACCCATCAACTCATCATTTACATTAGATATTTCTCCTAATGCTATCCCTCCCCCAATTCCCCACCCCCTGACAGGCTCTGGTGTGTGATGTTCCCCCCCTGTGTCAATATGTTCTCGTTATTCATCTCCCACCTACGAATGAGAACATGTGGTGTTGGGTTTTCTGTCCTTGTGATAGTTTGCTTACAATGATGGTTTCCAGCTTCATCCATGTCCCTGCAAAGGACATTAACTCATCCATTTTTATGGCTGCATAGTATTCCATGGTGTATATGTGTCACATATTCTTAATCCAGTCTATCGTTGATGGACATTTGGGTTGGTTCCAAGTCTTTGTTATTGTGAATAGTGTCTCAATAAACATACATGTGCATGTGTCTTTATAGGAGCATGATTTATAATCCTTTGGGTATATACCCTGTAATGGGATGGCTGGGTCAAATGGCATTTCTAGCTCTAGATCCTTAAGGAATCACCACACTGTCTTCCACAATGGTTGAACTAGTTTACACTCCCACCAACAGTGTAAAATCATTCCTATTTCTCCACATCCTCTCCAGCATCTGTTGTTTCCTGACTTTTTCTTGATCACCATTCTAACTAGTGTGAGAAGGTATCTCACTGTGGTTTTGATTTGCATTTATCTGATGACCAGTGATGATATTTTTTCATGTGTTTGTTGGCTGCATAAATGTCTTCTTTTGAGGAGTGTCTGTTCATATCCTTTGCCCACTTTTCGATGGGGTTGTTTGTCTTTTTTCTTGTAAATTTGTTTAAGTTCTTTGTAGATTCTGGATATTAGTTTTGTCAGATGAGTAGATTGCAAAAATTTTCTACCATTCTGTAGGTTGCCGGTTCACTCTGATGATAGTTTCTTTTGCTGTGCAGAAGCTCTTTAGTTTCATTAGATCCCATTTGTCTATTTTGGCTTCTGTTGCCGTTGCTTATGGTATTTTAGTCATGAAGTCTTTGCCCTTGCCTATATCCTGAATGGTATTGCCTAGGTTTTCTTCTAGGGTTATTATGGTTTTAGGTCTTACATTTAAATCTTTAATTTATCTTGAGTTAATTTTTGTATAAGGTGTAAGGAAGGGATCCAGTTTCAGCTTTCTACATATGGCTAGCCAGTTTTCCCAGCACCATTTATTAAATAGGGAATCCTTTCCCCATTGCTTGTTTTTGTCAGGTTTATTGAAGATCAGATGGTTGTAAATGTGTGCTGTTATTTCTGAGGGTTCTCTTCTGTTCCATTGGTCTATATATCTGCTTTGGTACCAGTACCATGCTGTTTTGGTTAATGTAGCCTTGTAGCATAGTTTGAAGTCAGGTAGCATGTTGCCTCCAGCTTTGTTCTTTTTGCTTAGGATTTTCTTGGCTATGCGGGCTCTTTTTTGGTTCCATGTGAACTTTAAAGTAGTTTTTTCCAATTCTGTGAAGAAAGTAATTGGTAGCTTAATGGGGATGGCATTGAATCTATAAATTACCTTGGGCAGTATGGCCATTTTCATGATATTGATTCTTCCTATCCATGAACACGGAATGTTCTTTCATTTGTTTGTGTCCTCTTTTATTTTGTTGAGCAGCGGTTTGTAGTTCTCCTTGAAGAGGTCCTTCACATCCCTTGTAAATTGGATTCCTAGGTATGTTATCCTCTTTGTAGCAATTGTAAATGGGAGTTCACCAGACTTGAGTTTTAAATAGCAGTTTTCCGATTTTCCACCTTCTGTTTCACTGTTAACTATAGTAGTAGTAATAGTGGTGGTAGTACTTGTCATTGTTGTTGTTTTAGTTTCCCCACTAAACTAAACTTAAATGAAACAAAAAAGCCTATAAAAATAGATATATAAACTTGTTTTATAAGTAACCCAAGTTTTCACCCTTTCATGTCACTTGGATACTATATATTTCATTCTCAGAATAAAGTGCAGTAGATTTGTGTCTTCTTCTTTTCTCCCTACTTATAGATTACTTCATTTATTTTAGAAATATATAAAAGTTTTTTTTTTTTTTTTTTTGAGACAGAATTTCCCTCTTTCACCCAGGCTGGAGTGAAGTGGTATGATCTCGGCTCACTGCAACCTCTGCCTCCCGGCTTCAAGCGATTCCCCTGCCTCAGCCTCCCAAGGAGCTGGGATTATAGGTGCCCGTCACCATGCCTGGCTAATTTTTGTATTTTTAGTAGAGATGGGGTTTTGCCATGTCAGCCAGGCTGGTCTCGAACTGCTGACCTCAGGTTATCCACCCACCTCGGCCTCCCAAAGTGCTAGGATTAAAGGCGTTAGCCACCACGCCCAGCCAAAAGTTTTGAGATGGCTAGAAATCTGGCAACTTTAAGTTAGCCATTATTCTTTACATCTCTGTTATAAAATACTTATTTTTATAGATCATCTATTTTTTCTGGCCTAGTAACTGGTAACATTTGCTCTATTGCATAGGAATTTCTATGTAATAAATGCCACCTGTAGCCAAGAGAGGAAAAACATTGTTTATAAAGTAACTTTTAGACTTTCTGCAATGCTAATATATATGATATCCAGAAGCCTTTGGCAAACATAATTTTAAAATATTTCAGTTTATAAAATACTTCTCTGGAAGGAGAGAATATGCAATACTGACATACAATTAATATTTTGAAACACATCTTTATTATTAACTTATTGAACAGGCATTTATTGATCATCTACTATATGCCAAAAACTGTTCTAAGCACTAAGGAAATAGTGGTGAAGAATCCAGACATGATCTCAGCTCACAGGAATGTATATATCTGGGAAGAATTATAGGCCTCGGTTCACAAAAGAGTTTACAGAAAAGTGTGCCAAAAAAATTGTTATGCAAGTAAGTGTTAAAACAGATGAAAAGAGGTAAGTGAATTAATATTTTACCTTGGGCTTTGATTAGTAAGGCATAGATTTCAGAAACCTATAGCTATGTTTGGAAATGGACTTGGAAGAAGGAAAACTCAATAAGTACATAGGTATGATATTGATAACCATGTGTACTTAAGATTAAGATCATTGTCCTTAGCAGGTAAATACTTGCATCTAAGTTAACAGAACTCATATATCCTCATCTCAGAGTTTGAAATATTCAACTTGCTTGGACATATTTTGTGGCAAATTCATCCTAATAAGAGGCCAATCCAAATACAGTACTATTCAAAACCACAATCATACACACAGGCACAAATTCTGTTTTTGAGGTGGACAGTTGGTAATGGTCTTATTTTGTTCCTGTGGCTATAACAAAAACACTTTAGATTGGGTAATTTATAAAGAGTAGAAATTTACTTCTCACAGTTCCAGAGGCTGGGAAATCCAAGATCAAGTTGCCAGCGGATTCAGCATCTGGTGAGGGCCCATGCTCTGCTTCCAAGATGGCACCTTGTTGCTGCATCCTCACCAGAAGCAGCAGACAGGGAAAAAGGGACAAAGTCGCTCCCTAAAGCTCTCTTATCAGGCATTAATCCCATTCATAAGGGTGGAGCTCTTATGGTCTCATCACCTCCTAAAGGCCACACCTCTTAATACTGGTGCATTGAGAATAAGATTCAACATGAATTTTGTAGGGACAAAAACCTTCAAACAATAGCAGTAGCATTTGCACTGAAAGGTTGGTGAGGAACCACAAAGTCTAGGTGGTGTCCTCACTGAAGAGCTTTTGCAGTTTCAAACCACCTCTCAAGCCTCACCACATGTAACATCAGAAATATTTCCTGTTTGGGGAAAGATGCATGTCAGAGTATCAACACTTCTTACACATCAGGTGACTAAATCAGGTAGGTAGATTTTTTCAATTTTTTATGAAGATTCTCATACATATGGCAAAGTTGAAAATATTTTACATGAAACATCCTCATTCTCATCACCTAGATTCTAGCTTAATATTTTACTACACCTGTTGCACCACTTACCACTCTACCTATCTTTCTATCCATTTATCAATTTTACTTTTGACAAATTCCAAAGCAAATTGCAGGCATCCAAACAATATGCACATTAACAAAAATTCAGTATTTTTAGTAGTTTCCTTTTCTTGAATTTACGTGCCATGAAATGCTCAAATTTTAAGTGTATAGTTAGTGAATTTTGACAAATGAATATGTCTGTGTTATCCAAACCCCTAGTAAGATATAGAACATCATTATCACACAAAGAAGTTCTCTCAGACCCTTTGCCAATTGATTCTTAAACACTAGAGTCCACCAGAGACAAACATTGTTCTGATATTATTTTACCGTAAATTAGATTTTCTTGCTTTAACATTTAATATAAATGACATCATAGAGCATATATCCATATTCATTATATAGTATACAATATAAGACTTCTTTCACTTGGTATAATGATTTTTACATACTACCCGTATTATATAAATATTGTCCATACAGGAAGGTGAACGTTACACACTGGGGCCTGTTGTGGGGTGGGGGGAGGGGGGAGGGATAGCATTAGGAGATATACCTAATGTAAACGACAAGTTAATGGGTGCAGCACGCCAACATGGCACATGTATACATATGTAACAAACCTGCATGTTGTTCACATGTACCCTAGAACATGAAGTATAATAAAAAATAAATAAGTATTGTCTGTATTACATAAATATTCTACTGCTTGTTTATTCATTCTTATATTGGTGGACGCTTGGGTCAATTTGTAGTTAATATGAGAACATTATGCTAAGTGAAATAAACCAGGCACAGAAGGACAAATATTGTGTAACTCAACCTATATGAGGTATCTAAAATAGTCAAATTCATAAGGGAATAAAATGGTGGTTGCCAGGGACTTGGAGGGAGGAGAAAATGGAGAACTGTTTTTCAATGGATATAAAATTTGTGTCATGCAAGATGAATACATCCTAGAAATCTGCTATACACAAGCAGTACCTAGAGTTACCAAGGTAGTATTGTACACTTTAAAATACGTTAAGAGGATAAATCTTATGTGAAGTGTTTTTATCCCCCTCCAAAAAACCCCACAAGGAGCAAGAAAATTTTTGGTGATGACGAATATGTTTAGTACCCTGACTGTGGTGATGATTTCACAGGTGTATGCTTATGTCCAAACTCATCAAGATGAATACATTAAATGTATACAATTTTTGTATGTCAACTGTACCCCAATAAAGCTAAAATATTTAATTAACTAAGTAATTTTAATAAAAATATGGCAGGCCATTTTCTGAAGTGGTTGTAAAATTTTAGAATCCCACTAACAATGTATGAGAGTTTTCTTTGTTCCACAAGCTAACCAACATTTGGTGTTTTCAGTCCGTTTAATTTTAGCCATTTAGGTAACTGTGCAGTAGTTTCTTGTGAATTTAATTTGCATTATGTAACAAATTATGTTAAATTCATTTTCATATAATTATAGACCATTCATATACTCTCTTTTATGAAATGTCTTTTAAACCTTTTGTTTATTTTACATTAAGTTAGTTGTCCTTTTATTGTTGAGTTCTATATATCTTGAATTTCAGCCCTTTGTTAAACTGATACTTTCAATTTTGATGAATTCTAGTTGACTGATACTTTCTTTTATGGTTAGTTCTTTCTGGGACTGAATAAGAAGCCTTTATCTGCTCATAAGTCATGGAGAAGTTCCACTATGTTTTTCTACAAAAGCTTTGTGGTTTTAGCTTTTACACTTCAATCTATGATTCATCTCTAATTAATTTTTTGTATGGTGTAAAATAAAGAGTATAGCTCATTTTTCCAATATAGTATCTACTTATGCTAGCACCATTTGTTGAGAAGACTTTTCTTTCAATACTAGATTGCCTTGGAAACACTCTCAAAAACCAAATAACCACATAAGAGGGGTGTTATTCCTGGACCATCTATTTTGTTCCATGCATCTATTTGTAGATCTTAATGCCTGCACTATAGTTTCTCAATTATTGTCGTTTTAGGGTGCCTGTAAATCTGAAAGTCAGATAATGTAAATCTTTCATCTTTGTTCATTTCAGTTATGTTTTGGATATTCTTTATTGTTTGCATTTACATATACATTTTTGAATCAGCTTAAAAATAGGTGGCACTATAATTTGGACAAAATTCAATCTATAAATAAACTGAAATCTTAAATCTATTGGGTTTTACAATCAGTGAACATGGTGTATGTCTCCATTTATTTAGATCTTTTTGTCAAGAACATTTTGGTAGTTTTCACTATAAAATTATTTTTTGTTTAAAAATGTTAAACTTGTTCAAATTTATTCCTTCATATTTATGTTTTAATGCTAAAATACATGGAATTTTTAACATTCAATTTTCCAATTGTTTCCTGCCAGTGTATAAAATATAACTGCTTTTAAAATATTACCTCACATTCTGTGTTCATGCAAAGCAGACATACTAGTTCTAATAGGTGTTTGGCAAATTCTTTAGGATTTTCTAATTAAAGAAACATGTAATATGCAAACAGAGACAGTTTTAATCTTTGCTTCGCCTTTTTATGCTTTTCTTTCTAGCTTTATTGTGATGACTAAGACCGCCAATACAATGAAGACCCCCCAGTACAACAGAAATTATTCCTAATCTTACTAAGAAAGTGTTAAATAGCTTCCAGATAGAAGAATATCCCTCTATTCCTAAGTTGCTAAGAACCTTAATAATAAATTGGTATTAAATTTTCTCAGTGTCTTTTCCACATCTATTAATTAATTATATATGTGTCCTATTTTATTCCATTGATGTGATAAATTATACTAATTTTAAAAATTAGACAAATTGTGTATTTCTAAAATAAACTACCCAAATGATACTATAATATTGCTGATATTAATTTGTTATACTTTTAAATATTTTTAGTATATTTTTATGAGGGATATTGTTCTGTAACTTTATTTTGTAACATCATTGTCAAGTTTTGTTATCAGGGTAACTCTAGCATCACAAAACAAGTTGTGAAGTGTTCCTTCTATTATCAGAAAACATTTTGTAATACTGAAAATATCTCATCCTTAAATACTTTATAAAATTCACATGTGAAAAGTTTTGAATAATAAATTCAATTTCTCAAAAGAAAATTAAGAAAACAATCCCATTTATAATTGTATCAAAAATTGTAAAAGACCTAAGAATAAACTTAACCAAGGAGGTAAAAGACTTACAGTGAAAACTACAATATGCTAATGAAAGAAATTAAAGAAGACACAAATAAATAGAAAGACATCCCATGTACACAAATTGGAAGACCTACTATGGTTAAAATGTCTATATTATCCACAGATATATACAGATTCTATCCTATTTCCATCAAAATCCCAGTGACACTTTTTATAGAAATAGAACAACAACAACAACAAAAAACAAAATTTATATGAAACAACAAAAGACCCAGAATAGCCAAAGCAATCTTGACAAAGAACAAAGATGGAAGCATCACACTAATTGATTTCAAAATATATTACAAAGCTACAGTAATAAAAACAATATGGTACTGGTATAAAGACATATATAAACCAATGGAACAGAAGAGAGAGCCCAGAAATATACCCACACATATATGGTCCATTGATCTACAAAGTACACAATGGGAAAAGGAGAGTCCCTTGCAAAAATAGTGCTGAGAAAATTGAATATTGACATGCAAACAAATGAACTTGGACCCTTATCTTATACCACACACAAAAAACTAAGTTGGAATACATTAAAGACTTAAATATAAGATCTGAGAGTATAGAATTCCTAGAAGAAAACAAAGGGGAAATCTTTATGACATTGGTCTTGGCAATGATTTATTGGATATGATGCCAAAAGCATTTAGTTTTATAAACAGCAAATTTAAATGGTTCTGCATAACAAATGAAGCAATCAACAGAGTGAAAAGGCAACCCACTGAATGGGAGGAAAATATTTGCTAACAATATATTTGAAAAAGAATTAATGTACAAAATACGTGAGCAACTTATATAACTTAATAGCAAAACACAGAGGAAATATTTTTATTAAAAAATGGGCAAAGGACTTCAATAAACATTTTTTACAAAGAAGATACACAAATATCCAGCATTTGTAAGTGAAAAGGTAGTCAATATCACTAATCAGTAGAGAAATGTAAATCAAAACCACAATGAGATATCACCTTGTACCTGTTAGGATGCTACTATCAAAAAGACAAGGGCTAACAAGGGTTAGTGAGAGTGTGGAAAAAAGAGAACCCTGGTACACTGTTGGTGTGAATGTAAATCAGCACAGTCATTATGGAACAGTATGGAGGCTTCTCATAAAATTATAAATAGAACTACCATATTATCCAGCAATCTAACTTCTAGATATATGTCCAAAAGAAATGAAGTCAACATCTTGAAGAGATATCTGCACTCCCATGTTCATTGCAGCATTACTCACAATAGCTAAGATACAGAAACAACATAAGTGTCCATTGGTGGATGAAGAAAATGTGATGCATAGATATCATATATTTATATATGTATGTGTGTGTGATGAACCATTATTCAGCCATAAAAAAGGACATGAATGAACCTGGAGGACATTATGCTAAATGAAATAAGGGGAGACAGAAAGATAAATATTGTATAATATCATTTATATGTGAAATCTAAAAAAGTCAAACTCATAGAAGCAAAGTCTAGAATGGTGGTTGCCAAAAGCCAGGTGGAAGGTGCATGGAATAGGGTGATATTGGTCAAAAAGTACAAACTTTCGGTTATAGGATGACAAAGTTCTGAGGATCTCATATATAGCATGGTGGCTATAGTTGACAATTCTGTATAGTATACCTGAAACTTGCTCAAGATTAGATCTTAAATGTTCTCACCACACACAAAAAGGAAACCACATGAAATGATGAATGTTTTAATTAGCTTTAATGTGATCATTTCATTTGGTGAATATATGTATGTATATCAAATCATCACATTGTACAACTTAAATATATACAATTTTTATTTTTCTATTATATCTCAATAAGGCTGTTCATAGTTAATTCTGAGGCAATCCAAGAGGTAAAATCACTGATTTAATAGTTTACATTTTGCTTTTTTAAAGAAGCAGATGGAATTGGATTAGGGGTCAGAAGTCCCGAGTTCTAGTATATTGTCCATCAATTTTACTAATAGCATTTTCTTTTCAAGCTTTTAATTTTAATCTGTTATGTGATCATTGCATGTGCCTTTTCTACGTCATAGAATTATCTAGGAGGCTGAAGTGAAATAATTAAAGTAAAAGTATGGGATATATTACAAACCATTACATAAATATTAAATACTGTTATAAGAACTTTCCTTCCTTCCTTCCTTTTTTTTTGGGAAATCACAATAAAAAAATTTTCCATTATTTTATCTCTTGCATACATATAGTTGTTTTTAGTGCCAGAAGAAAAGGTGTTAATGTTCTTGAAAAAATTTTAAGATGCTTACTGTTGTTGTTGTTGCTCTTGTTTTAATTTGACAATACTAGATGACCTCCCACTTTGCTGTTTATAACACGGAGTCCAAAGCTAAATACATAGTTCATAATAGGAAGCTCACCCAAATGCCTCCTCTCACATCCCTTTATTTTTTTTAACATCTTATTTTTATTCACTCTATTTTTTCGCGTAGTTTAACATCATAAGTCATTTCTGGTTCTGTTTTTAATTATCTACTTACACCTCATCTAATTCTAGAAAGGATTAAAACATTCATATTTAGAAGTAGATTAAAAATAATATGCCACAAATAAGGATAATGTATTCAGCCTCTAGTGTAATAAACACTCCTAGTTGATTCCCTGTCCAGAAATCTTCCATGGTCTCAACCTCTCACCCTCTCTTAGCTGCCTTAAGAAGCATCCCTTTAATATGTTTCCTCTTGTTCTCTCTCTCCCTCTTTCTCTCAGTATGTCTCATTTTTTTTTTTTTTTTTTTTTTTTGGACTTTCTCTTGCTGTTCTGCCTTCAACCAATCTTCTTTTCTCTATTCTGCCTTTCTTCATTCTGTCTCTATTACCAGGTCATTGGATGCCTTAGTGGAGGAGATAAAACTTTTCAAAATTTCTCCACCCAGGTCAGTTCATTACTTGTTGCTTAGTGAACATTTCAGTTTTAGAAGAATGATGCTAGGAATGCACATTTGTGTGCAGTATAGAAATGTCTTAGTCCTGCCCTGGTAAATTCTGTGTGTGCGTGTGTGTGTGTGTGTGTGTGTGTGTGTGTGTGTGTGTGTTTAAATCATGAGATGATCTGTGATTGCACTTCAGATTCAAAGTGATTGGGCCCTAGATACATTTCCATGATGCCCATTTATCATCTGGGAGTTTTGAAGATTTGATTATGACAAAAGACTAGGGAGAATTCTGGCTTCACACTTTTTTGTGATAATGAAATTCTTCCCCACCAGCTACTTCACCTCGGGTCCCTAAAAATACAGCCCATTCGACAAGTGAAAAATTTATAGCTGATGCCCTCTTCTTCAATTTCTTGCTTCTGGTGCAGGCCCCACCTCTCATAATTTCACCTCAAGCCGTATTGCTGGCAGCCAGAACTTACAAAGTGGCCTGTTATCATTAGATGTACAGAAACCATTGGTTAAGATTATGCCATCAAAGCAACTCTACTTTCTAAAAGGAAAGAATATGTTGTTAAAGGAGGTACAGAGCAGAGGCTTAGGTGGCAAACTGGACATAAAATTTACTGAGAAGCATCCAGTGTTTCCTTTAAATTCCGCACAAAACCTAATAAATTTCTGGAGCTCTTAATCTCACAGTGTAATAGTTTGAGTGAAGGAGGAGGAGCCACAGGGAGTGTGGCTTCCTTAATTAAATACCCCTAAATACTGTGCCATTGCCTCCCTAAGTGGGATTACAGAGAGTGCAAATGGAAGACTTGAATTATTTATGAAAACTGTTAATCACAGGCATGGTTGCTAGGGGAATGAGGCAATGTGTCCTCAGGTAGATAGTCTCCTGCCAAAAATCTGACTTCTTTTTCTTTTGTTCTTTTGCTAATTCCAGTGATCTTTTCAAACTTTTCAATGGTAGATTCTGGAGATGTACATGTTTAATGTGGCAGAAAAACCTAGAAACACCTCCAACAAAACTGAGACAGAAGTAGCTTACAAATGAGAGTTCATGTGGGACTACAAGCTGTTTTCAAGATAGAGAGTACAAAAAAAAAAAAAAAAATTACGGACTGAGGCCCCTCTATCCAAAGAAATGTGGTTATTTTACCTGTATTTTTTGTTTCACAGCTATGATGTCATTTCGTGTGATATTGATATCCCTCAGAGGAAGGATGAGGAACAAAACAGACTTGATCAAGCAGAGGATAATTTTCATTCTCATAAGCCTCATTCTATTTACAAAATGGAAAAAGAAATGCAGATATCAGTGTTGCTCTTTCCTTGCAGGGATACCTTAAAGATGTAAAGTTGCAATAAGCACAAAATTATGTATCGATCTTGTTATACTGTGGACAGAGACACATTTGCAAAATGCAAATCTGATCATATCACAGATCCCCTGGTTTAAAACATTTCAATGATTTCTGTCTCTCTAGAGTTAAAGATGAGAATCTTTATCCCATCCCAGGCAAGCTATGCCCTGCATTATCTGGCTCTATGCCAAAACCCTTCCTCGCTCCGTCATCCAACCACACTGGTCTTCCTTCAGTCTTTCGTTTTGTGGTCACTTGAGCTGCATGGTTTTTGCAGAAGCAATTCTCCCTGTCAGGAATGATCTTCCCTCCTATCTTCACCTAGTTAACCCACTCATTCTTCTGAGTTTATTTCCTGAGTAAAGCCTGAGCAACATATCTGACTAAGATATATTCCCCTCTTAGGTGCTTGTATAGCTCCTCTCCTTGGTAATACTGGACTTATGTCCTGTTTACTAACATGTATTTGTGGGATTGTATGTTTAATGCCTATCTCTCAACAATACTCCAAACTCTGCTTTTGTTCACCATTTTATCTCTGGAATCTAACAGATAGTAGATAACTAACGTATAGTGAACAAAGAAGAAAACAGATAAAATATGAGTGAAAAAATTTAAAAGCGAAGGAGACAAAACAAGGAAAAAGAGAAGGAAAGAGGAAAAGAAAAAGAAGGAAGACCATCTAATTGAAACAGAAACATTGAAGTCAACGATTATTTGATGTAAAACAAATCTTGCAGCACAGTTAAAACTATTTATTAGACTAAAAAGGTTATTTTTTGTTTCTTTTTACTTTCCCAAGGTACCATTTCATCTTTTCTTAAAATCCACCCCCACCACACATGGCTACTCTATACTGCTAGTCTATAAGCAAAATCTTGTTTACTGTGTTATTATCGTAGAACACTGGCATGGATTAAGATGAAGCAGGCTCTGAAAATACTCAATGAGTCAGAGTTTTATATAGACGAATCTAGCATTCATTATACGGTGTTGGAACCTTACATATCACATGAATTAGGAAAATTTTTTTCTTATAAAAAGGCCAATTTTTATGTAAATTTCTCCATATATGACTGGTAAATAGGGAAAGATGTTCTTATAACACAGAAGTATTGTTGGTTCTTATATATTGCTTCCCAGTAGCTTAATATTTTAAAGTTATCCAGGGCAAACTTTGTCACAAATAAAGAAAAAGCATAGCAACCCATGGCGATCTTAAAAAAATGCTAAGAAATCTACAAAAGCACTTTTCTTTAGTGCTTCAAGCACATGTCTACATATTCAATTATGTTAAACTTGCCGGTGAAAGTGCCAATACAGATTCAGAAGCTGCGAAGACATGAATCCCCATATTAAAATAATGGATTAACAAAATAGGCTACACATTGAATCTGATTTTTAGTTTTAATAAAAATGGTCCATATTGGAAGGACGATTTTTACATTTCAAAGGACAAGTAAAAGTCACAGGTTTTGAAATTGCTAATGACCAATCATCTCTGAAGCCATGTGCCAATGCTATTAGAGGTTTATCTATGCCAGCTTTTCTTTAACAGTAATTGTCTTAGTGTTTTTAGTCATCTACTTTCCGAATTTCACAGTCTTGAGTCTTCTCCCCACACCTTATTTTTCCCATAGGCCTTATTATTTTCAGTGTCCAATTTTGCAGAACGTAAGGTTATTCAATAGTGCAAACATTGACATTAGAGTAGAAATGCCCATATCTCTGTTTTACACCATTGTGTCTGGCTAAAAAGAGCTAAGATTTTTTCTAGCTACCTGATTATGTTCAAGAACTTTTGAAATTAAGAAAAATATGTATTGTTTCAATATTTGAGCTGCCCTCTATAGAATCTAGTCAAGTGAAACTTAGGACTTTTGATTTTAAGTGAAGGTATGATTTTACTCTGGTCAGCAGAAAACATTCCCCAACTACCTCCATACATTTTGTAGGGGTATTACTCATCTCCCAAATTCTGTATTTGGGTCTTTTACAATTACAAATCTTTTCTTTAAAATGATATAACTCTATGTCTCTTTATAATCCTAATACCCCCAAGGTCCTGGATAGCTAGATGCCTTCTCTGTTTCTCCATAATGTCCTAGGAGATTTTATATACAAACTTTTCCTGATAAGCTATATACATATATCTCTATCATTCATATATACATATAAAACAGAGGTATGCAGATTAGGCCCTACCATAACCTTACTTCAGAGAGATAACTATGCATAGACATCTGTTCACTTGAAGAAGCTCAATGTTTCTCCCACTATTGAGCCAAAATACCCAAGGATAGATTTACACCAGTTTATACAAATATGGCACAAAAATCATTAGCCTTGAGTTTCATCTTAGAGAAGGTGATCTTCTTTACAACCACTTCCTCTTGCACATAAACATGCACGTTACCTTGAGAAAATTACCAAGCTTCTGTGAATCTTCATTTCTCCATCTCTAAAGGGGATAGGAATACTACACACACCATAACAAAGAGTGTTGCAAAAGTTAAAGCAAATAAGGTGATGGAAGTGAATCCCTTCTTAGTGCCTGGCACATAGTAGGTGTTCAACAGATGTTTGATATTCATATAATCCACAAATATTTATAGAATGCTTGCTGTATACCAAACATTAGACTGTGTTCTGGGAATAAAGAAATAAAAGATCGAATTCCTGCACTGTATGAGTTTACATCCTAACAATAGTACTGGTAAGCAAATAAAGTCAAGCTACTATTGTTGAAGAATGCATATAAGGGCCAGAGGTACTCAAGGAGGGCCACACAAACCAGACTCAAAGAGTTAACAAAGGTTTTCCTGAGAAGTAATACTTGATGTGAACCTTGAGGACTAAGTAGACATTAGCTAGGTAAAGAATATAGTAAGTACTATTCTAGGCAGAGGGAACATGTTTAAAGACATGGAGGCAATGAAGACTGCATGACAAATTCAAAGAAATGCAAATAATTGGCAATCCATCTAGAGGATGGATAAAGTTGACAGCCCATTATCTTGGAACTTATGCTTTCACTGGTATTGTTTATTTCACTGTTTTATAATTGTCTGGTTATTTATCTTTGTCATCTACACTATGGCCCATGAAGACAGGACCACTATCTTGTGCAATGTTGTAACTCAAGCAAAAAGAGCAGCAGCTAGAACACGGAAGGAATGCAATAAATGTTTGAAGAAGTAAATGAATGCTACCTGTCCCAAAGTGTTCATTTTTTAATACGGAAACATAGACTCAGAGAGGTTAATTCACTTATCTAAAGACACATGGTAAACCTAATATCAAACTCTGAACTACCACTCTTCTGTCAAGTCTGCATGATACCACTTCCATTGTAAGTGGGCAAAAATTGCCATTGAATTGTATCAGAGAAGCATGAGAAGAAGTCATATGATAGCATTCAATACAGCTTTCGGCATTTAACCAACCTGAAATTTCTGCATCAGAAATGCGACTTACTCTTTTCTGAGATCATTTGGTAACTGAGGATTGAAGCACAGAGACACACAAATTATAAACTTTATAAATTCTACTCTGGTAATTGGGAAGAAACAATATACTTTTGAGAATTAAACAGACTTTTTTTCTCTTCTAGGAAGATCCAAGACTTGTCGTTGTAAAACTTCATTAGATGAGAGTCACAATAATAATATTTAGGAATGAGAGGCATTTCCATAATAAAAGTTTACAGGAAAGCAGTGTTAAGTCAATAAGCCTGAGACTGTTTTCAGCGACTCGGAGCAGAGGATTAAGAAAGTCTTAAGTAGCCCATAGAACTTCCAAATACATCCAGAAAGAAATAAGATTTTCTTACACAGAAATCTGTAAGAATACTATTTATATGGCCCGCTGGTCTAAGTGTCTTCACTTTAGCAGCCTGTTGGAGGCAAGCCTCTTAAAGATCTTTGTGTACAACAATTCCTGAAGAGGTTCTCTAATGCACCTTTATTAAGATTAACAAGGATTGTTTGAGAATTGAACTCACATGCAAGAATGAGAACTAATATACTTTACTATAGAATTAACCTAAACATAACTATGCAATAAGCGATACATAATATTCGGAATCCCAAGTCTTCCTCATTAGAAACAAGCCCACCATGACCAAAGGAAATACTTTTCTTCTTGTTTTGTCAGGATTTCTTACCTTTCATTGACCCTCTTCCCTGTCTTTAGAACTACTTTACTTTCATTTCTTCGTATGCCTAAATGGCTGTTTGGAATTACAAAAGGACTGCTTTGATTCCACTTCTCATAGTTCAGATCTTAAGTGGAGAATGCTCATCAAGTCTATTCTCAGTCTGGCAGAATCCTTGGCTCTTTGAAGATCCCAGGCCCTCACAATTTCATGAGATATTAGCTTCCCTTAAAAGCTGGATGAAAGCTTGAATTCAGTAGTTGAGACAGAGGCAGAAGTAAGATAAAAGAAGGAGAAAAGATCATAATTAATACTGGCACAAGTTAAGAGGGGAAGGCAAAGATATCTTGAGGGACTGAAATAGGAAAACAAAAAAAGTACATGCACAGTGAGCACAACACAGCGCATGGCAATCAAAGGGATGCCTGCACATGGTACATGGTTAAAAGAGAAAAAACATAGGGCTTATATTTGCTGGTTGTTTCTAAAAGAAGGGCCTGGATAGTTTGGTAATGGCTTCCCATTTTGCATAATCAAACTCATGTTAGACACACATCAATACTCTTTAAGCACTTTAATAAACTTGATTCTAATACTTCAGAATCTCTTCACATGATGAGGATAGTATGTGGGAATATTAAAATTATGAAAAAAATGTTTGCTTCATCCAATATGATTCAAAATGCAAGGCAACTTAGCGTGTTGATCAAGATCTTTGATTGTGTACAAATCCAGATATCTTTCGTTATTGCCTTTGTGAATGGGCAAAGTAATTAACCTTTCTAATTCTTAGTTCCCTCAACTACAAAAATGAAACAATCAGACCTACCTAATTTATTTACTTACTTAGCAAATATTTATTAAGGGTCTATAACCTGCCAGTCACCATCATAGGCACTGGGAAATGCTGCAAAGAGCAATATGTAGAAAAATCCTAGCTTTCATGGGGCTTCTATTCTAGTGTGCTATGGGGATTGAGCTATTGCAGATAAAGAAATTAGCACCTCCCTGGCACATTTGGTATCCAGCAAGACTAATGAGTCCTGCAGAATGCCTTTCACCGGCTACTTTCTCATAGATGGTGTGTGTGTGTGTGTGTGTGTGTGCGCGCGCGCACATGCGTGCCTTTGGGCCTTTGAGATTTTCTTGTGCCTCTGGCATCTGTGCTTTCTCCTGCCCAGCTGCCTCTGTGCTTTCTCCACACTGTGGTAATATCCTTAAATTCTTGCTACCTTCTGGATGCTTACCATAAGCATTCAGTAATGCTACAGTCTCTCCATTTTAGGAAAATCAACATAACAACAATTATATTCTCCCTGAATCATGCATGCCTCTCAAGCTACTGACACTTCCCTCTATCCCTCTAATAGCAACTTTTATCCAAAGAGTATCTGAGCAAGCAGCCTTTATTTCCACACTGTATTCACTATCATGTGATTCCACTCTGGCTTCTGTTGCTACTACTCAACTAAGTGTGCCCTTCCTTAGGTCACAAATGATCTCCCCCCATGTTGTTAAGCCCAATGTACATTTTCCAATTCTCATGATAAATGATGCCTCAACTTCTGCCTGTTAGAAATATTCTCTTTCCTGAAATTCCACAATGATATGCTCTCCTGAGTTTTCTCCTACCTTCCCAACTCCTCCATATTAGTCTGCTGTGGAAACTTCTCACACTCAGTCTATCTTCTAAACATTGAAATTGTTTGAGGTTAGATCTTAGGCCTCTTGTGTCTTCACTTTTGCTCATAATCACTTACTTTTGTCTCACTTCACTCTCATTCATCATCTCTATCACTCTCATGGCTTCAAACACCATTTAATTTACTTTGTGTTTCCTTCCAAGACCTTCTTCTGAGCACTAGATGTATACAACCAACTTCTCATTCTAGATATTCACTGATCTTATAAATATCTCAAATTGAACGTGCTGCAACCTGAACTCATTTTCTTTCTAAACAACCTCCTCTGTTAGAACGGAGGATGTTGCTCCTTCTTCATTGCAAAACACAATTCGCCCAGTTGCTCATCCCAGAAACCTAGGAGCCTTGCTTGATACCTTTCTGTTCCTTAGCTCCACATCCAATCCAGCATGGAGTCCTACCAATTCTACCTCTTAATTGCATCCCATCTTTGTCCATTTCTCAGATCTCTGCTCCCATCACTCAAGATCAAGCCACTTTCATCTCCAAAAGACCTCCTAATAGTTCTATCTCATTTATCATTTTCCTCTTCTAATCTATTTTCTGCTTAGAAGTCAGCATGTGAAATTAAAATAAATATCTCATTATTTCACTCCCCTACTTAAATCTTTAAAGACACTGTATGTCCTTTATGAAGACCAAACTTTTTGATATGATTCTTGAAGCCCTAAACAGTTCAACTTACTAAATTTACTAAACTGACAAAGGGCATTTTTTTTTGTATATGAAACAGATAAAAATCATTTTCCTTCCATGTTAAGAATGTTTAAATCCATAGGGAAGTAACCAAATGCACACACATTGTCATTCATATGCACGCATGTGAGCACACACATACATACGCACCACAACTTGAATCCTAACCCCTGTACAATTCATAGTTTTTATTTATTGAGTATTCATCTTTATTTTAGGTTTTAACATGTATTTGAGTAAAGTCTCAAAAACTCTCACCCAAAAAAGTCCAAAGTACTTTCTCCAGATAGGACTATCCAGATAGACCATGACGGCAGAGAACATTAAGGGATTCCTTCTTCTTCCCTCTCCTCTTCCCTCCTCACTTCTGTTTCTCTCACAAAAACCATGTTGTGTGACATGAGACAAATGAGCCCCTCCAGAAGTTATTACAGAAATTGTCTGGGCTCCACTTTTCCTGGATATACAGATCAATCTAGGGGGAAAAATGTCCTTTGCATCTTCACCAATAGAATCTTGATCAAAGGAGCCACATCTACTAAAACAAGCATATGTAAAAGGTTGCCCTGTATTTGTGTTGTTTTTCTTGTTGTTTGTCTACGTGTCCGATGAGACACACATAAATTCCCCTTTTTCCCCCTTCCACACCATTATCCTGTCTGTCTAAAATAAATATTGTGATAGTTGGATCATCCACTGAATGCCAGTCTCTGTCTTTTGTAGTTGACTGTTGGACAGAACAACCAGTCTCTGGCTCACCAGGAAACAAGGGACAGGAACGAGTCCACTTTATAAAGAAGTCTTTGCACTGCCTTGCCTGAGGATATGTTTCAGCTGTATAAAATTTAAGTAAATCACTTTCTGAAGAGTGGTAAGCCACTGACACCATTTATCCCGTATGATGTTTCTTCCCAATGGGCCAGAAAGGTTTCAATTATCTTGGAGAGGAACCACTTCAAAAGTGACATGATCTATATTAAGTTAGCCTTCATTGTCTTTATAGCCATCTTAATGGGGCCATGTCTCAGTGTAATAGAAAGGGAAAGTGGCTAGCATTAAAATGACTTGTTTGTGCAAACACCATCCCTAACAACTCCTGAGATCAACAGGCACAGAAGTTGTCCTAGAACATCACCAATTAGAACAAGAGATACACACTACAATGCACTGTGCATGCAAGCACACATAAACACATGCACAAACATGCAAACATTTTTCCATTATGTCAAAAATTCATGAGCACTCTCACTATATCAGATAATAGTGATATGACTAACAACAAGAAACTATTGGCTGGGCATAGTGGTTCATACTTGTAATCCCAATACTTTAGGAGGCTGAGGCAGGAGGATCACTTGAAACCAGGAATTTGAGAACAGCTTGGATAATAAAACAAGACCTCCATTTCTACACAAAAACAAAAATCAGCTGGGCGCAGTGGCATGCACTTGTAGTCCCAGCTACTTGGGAGTCTGAGGTAGGAATACTGCTTGAGTCCAGAAGTTTGAGGCTACAGTGAGCTATGATGATTCTGCTGAACCACAGCCTGGGCAACAGAGTAAGATCCTATCTCAAAAGAAAAAAAAAAAAAAGGAGAAAAGAAACAATTTCATTTTATAGTAAGTGTCACCACATTTAGTTACAGATTGGTTGGGCAGTGAGCAGATTACTTTCTATTGATGGTCAAGAGAAAGTTAAAGAAAGCTCCAAGTGAAGTGGTGGATGGGAGCATTAAAGAAGAGCCAGATAGAATAATATCCAGAGTTAACAATAGACTGACAAATTAATAAGGGGGATTTAGAATGCAGTGGTAACCACAAGAGAACATATTTACTTAACAAGATATCTAGATATGGATGAAGTTTAAAAATAGGAAGGAAGGACTCACATTGCCTATTTAATTTGAAATTATGTAATATTGGGGAATCCCAATTGTAAGCATATGTAATCGAATTGATGTGCCTTAGAGAGTCTAGGTGCAATTGACATTTTAATAACCTGATTGTAAGAAATGTGATGGGTATGATAATGTTGTTGTCTTGATCTTATGAATGGTACACTCACTGAACTCTGGGCTTACTCTTGAGCTACTAATATTAGTCATGCACATGTAATAAACAAAAGGAGAGAGACTCGGAGGATATACAGGAGCATGGCCTCACATGGGCTGTCAGCCAGAAAACCCCTCCTGAAGACCAACATGGACAAGGTATCCTGCTGAACTGCCTCTGGAATAGAGAGGCCTGGAAAAACTCAATCAGGGGAATTACAGTTTAAGCAAAGGTGAGAGTTTTAAGTCAGCAGATAAAGTAAAAAGCATATGTAGACAAAATTACTCTTGAGAAAATCTCTTTCTTATGAATATCAAAATTAGAAAATGACTGACCTACAGTAAAGAAAGAAAGAACTCTCAATCTGGACGTCATCTTGTTTTTAAGATAATTATGAAATATCTTGTGGTAAATGAGAGATCAGGGGAAATTTTAAAAACATTCCACTTTCCTAAATGATTTGCCCCTTCTGTTTTAAAAATAAGTCTCTACAACTTTAATATACGAGAGTAGATCTGTGAATTTGTTTGTTGCTATGAAGACTTGGGTCGGGGGGTTGCACGTTAAATGCAAGTAAGAGGGGACTCCACTGGAAGGAGGAAGATGGCAAGATTGACTTAATATCCCCTATTTCTCCAATGGATACAACCATGGTCCCCAAAGGACCATGAGGAAACCATTTTTGATTCCCTTTATTCCTTCCATGATTTTTTTGCTCTGTTTTGCTTGAGTCAAAAAGAACAAACAAATTACAAAATTAAAGTCAGTAGACTTATGTCCATTACTGGAGAGAAAGCTTCTGGTTCCAGAAGACTTATTTAGCTATTTCCTCAGTGAAGAGGACATTCAGAGTCACACAGGACTTCTTAAGTGCTTTATCTTCTTCCCATCTGCTTCTGGAATCCCCTCTCCCCCATCCCACTCCACACACACACACTTTAGATGATGGGAGCAAGGGCCAATTTCAAGGTTCTAAGGAGTCAAATGATGTCCTTTTTGTCCTTAAATGAATCCACATTGGTTGCTGTGTAGAGATTAACCACTGACCTGTAACTGGAGACTAGAATTGAGTAAATGCTATATGATGATGATGGTGATCATGTTCTCACTTGCAAGAGTTCATTCAGAACACTATTCCCTCATAAAACTCAAGGAGGGGTATCAGTTCCAGATGTTAAGTTATAATCATGGGCTTATTTATCATGACATCTCAGATTGAATTTTTTTCTTTGTCATTGTTAAATTTGCCATTTAAGAAGAGATCAATATTCCCCAATTAACTTTCAATAAGGAAAAGAACTTTTATATAAACAATTGTTTCTCTCCATCATTAATTTAATGGAAATAGTGCAATTATGGTAAGAGAGGAAATTGCAATCACAAACTCTTCTCTGCTACTCACTCTTCCTGTGTTTAAAAATAAAATTTATCCTTCCAGCAAATGTTCTCTACAAAAATACAAGTTGCAGGATAGGATTATTTCATGACTTCAAATAAGTTTTCTTATTCCAAGAAAACACTTCCCAAAGTTTCCAAAACTTTAACTTTAGCAAGATACATAAGCCGTTTAGATACGACCAAGACAGTGTCTTCCCCTCCCAGCTAACCTTTTATTAAAAGCCACACACTTTATTTCAACATTCTGAGCAGATCCTAGACAACTCTGTGCATACAAGTCCCAGAGCAGACATAAAAACCAGATGGGAAAGAGATTTACAAGAACCAATCTCAAAAGAATATTTGCAAGCAGAATGTCAACTCAACATTGATTTCAGCAATGTATTTTGATTTACAATACAGATGTCTTTTCAGAATTTTCATTTCTCCTTATGTATGAACAAAGCACAAGGAGGATATAGTCCCAGCTGCTCACTTCGAATGTTCCAGCCCTAAACAAATAGAAAAAAATTTTATCATTTACTTTTATCCTCTGTGAAGTTCAGACATTTTAGTAGACTTTATAGGCAAATTGTTAAATCAAGCAGTTGCCCTTATGCTTAAGAATATTTTCCTGAGGATACAACTTTGTCACATCTCAAGGACCTCAACAAGGCAGAGAGAAAATGAAAGTATTTTTTGTCAATCTCTCATTATACAACACCAATATATTGAGATTCTTTATGATGGTGACAAAGGGCACTGTGCTGGATACTGAAGATATAAAAAAAAAAACACCTTCAAGTAGTTCATAGTCTCCTTGAAAAAGAGGTTAATAAACGCAATGTGTTGTAGAATACACAAAGAATTAATTGAACATTGGGAAGGAACTACATCACTCTACTGGTAAAAACAAGGTAAGGAAAAAATGGAGGCTACAAGATCAAGCTGTCATAAACATGTAAATAAAATGACGATTGAACCTCTAAGGATAGATCATTTGCTTCTCATCTTCTTTGGTCATAGGAAACAAAATAAATTCTGAAAGAATTAAATATCAGAATCATCAGCAAATATTTACTAGACCAATTATATAATGATTTCCGGTTGATAAAGAGTACCCACTCCATGGAAGATCTGAACTATACTTTGATAATCCATGTGCAAAATGCCTCTGAATTTTTTAGTGTTTGAAAAATTGCAATATTTAAGTTGAACATTCTTTCAGGAAGCTTGATGTTTCTACCATACGTAAATATAATGAGTACTTTCATCCAAGATTTATTGAGCTCCTACTGATGTGATTGGAATTGTGACACTGGGGAAAAGAGAAGCGTGGTAGAAAGTCAATAATAGGAAAACTGAACATAGAGAATAGGTGTATATTCACACAGCGCTATGATCACACAACCTAAGTTATTTTTGGAGGACTGTATGTATCAGTTGGTTTATGTTGATTTTGATAACGCAACTTACACAAAAATACTCAAATTTTACTGACCCTATCAATCTATGTTAAGTTAGAAAGATTTGCTCGCTCAAAAAATAAATCCACAATAAACCTTCCAAGATAAAATTTCGGGTTTTTTTCCTTTCTTTTCAAATGGAAAAGAACAGGATTTTGAGAATAACATCAACTTTTAAAAATCCTTAGTATACTATCTACTATGTGAAGAGATAATGCTCTCTGTTGGGCCAAATGTTATTCAGTTAGCCATCTCTCTCTATTAACCAGTACTTGTACATCTTTTGGTATGCAATGTATCTCTGAAGTAATGGTATTAATTCCACACACCACGCTCACTGACAAATTTTACCAGAAAGCTCAGCTGGTCACTCTGAAAGCACCTATCTCACTGTTTCATGGCCATTGTTTTCATCACCAATAAGTTTTTATGGTTTGCAAAGTACTTTCACATTCATTATTTTATTTAATCTTTGAAGCAACACTTTGAGGTAAGTAAAGTGTTAATAGGCCCATTTTTAGATAAGAAAACATTTCCAAAGTGCTTATGTAACTTAGTAAAGGTTACATAGCTAGTAATGAATATTCATACTGGTGAACTATAGACCTCACAAGAATGGTTGAACATGACCTATATCACTTGTGTTAATTATCTGGTCTTCTTTTATTCCAATTCGCTGAAAATATGCAATTCAAGTATGATAAAAGGGGTCACCCAGGATTAGCCAGAATATTTTATTAACTTAAATGCCCTAAAAATATATTCAATCTGATGTTTCTGTTTTTTAGAAATGCAGCTCAAACTGGTAAACTTCTTAAAGAAAGCAGAATAACTCTGAGGTAGAGTTTTTGGGTGTAAATTTCCAACTTTTCTTTGAAAGCAATAATTCATCAAAATGTGCATTTGATGAAAAACTGGGCTGAGACCTTGAAGGCGTATGATTACAGTCAGTTTATCTTCTAAGCTTCCAAGAACATATTCTGTGCAGCTGATGTGATTCAAGAACGACAGGAAGAACTGTTTACGTTTTTTTTTGGTTGTTTGTTTCTCTTCAGTTCAGACTCCGTGGATTGATAAATGGGCTTTGTTGCATCTTTCCTGAAGGACATTATTTAATGTTTTGTTAGTTTAATCTCCCAGTAGTGGTGGGGTCCAGGAAGGGGAGCTTTTTGAAGGAAGGTAAATAGTAGGCAAAAGGAGTTTTAAAGCTCAGACTCCAGTGGAGGGAGCTCTTACTCAAGTGCTAACTTGCCTTAAAAGAAATACACTGAAACCTATGAGGAAATTCCTGACTTTAACTACCTGCACTTAAGAAAAATACAAAGCACCAACCTATAAGAGCACCTCTAGGACTGTGTTTATACATTGTTCAATACAATACGAGTTTACTAAAATGAAAAGGAGAGTTTGAAGAGCGAAAATTATTTTTCTCTCTTTTTTGCCTCAACTAAGTATTATTTGGCACACTGTGCTACTGTTTTCTAAACTGGATCATATGATGAATATATTAATTCCACAAATATTGTTTATTACAAGTGCACTAAAGAATTAACTCAATTATCATGATCATGAAAACAAAATTTTGTATTAAAAGGCCTCCTTTGCTTTGATTGTCTTGATAATTACAAGTAAAAATGTTACCATGGTCTATCTGAATTTTTAAGGTTTGTCTAGAAACAGTTTCACTACTTTACTGCTAGAAAGTGTTTTCAGTCTGTTGGAAGTCAAAAACTTTCAAGATACTCTAAAACATCTGCAAAGGATAACATTATTCTCCAAGGAACTCAAAAGTCCTTTACAGGCAATGTAGTACTTATAATATACAGGTGAAAGCTCAGTGCAATGAATTCCGGAAGACATTAATTTGCTTGTAGTGGATCTGGGTAGTAATGAAGGCATTGACAGAAATGACTACACCAGTCTTCTGGAGGAGGGAATGAAACTGCCACTCTGTAGCAAACTAACAAGTTGGAGAAAAAATAATAGCTCTGAATCAAACAGGGACAAAATGAAATGCATTATGCACACAACCTCACTGTGAGTCCTCTCCTCCCAAGCCCTAGTTTAGTTCGGTAAATGTTTTGGATGAAGACAATTGAGGCAAGATGGGGAAGGAATGACAAAAGGCAAAAGGCTAAATTATTTTCTTGATAGTACCTAGCATCGTTTTTCTGTCCTGCACACGGGATCTTACCAACGTTTCTATAAAAATTTCTCTTGCTAAGTTATTCTTTAAAAATCAAACAAACAAAAACGGAAACTGATGGCTCTCTAGTGCCTTCAAGAGGATGAACATATTCTTGAGGGGTGCGCTGCAAGTTCTCAATTCTGACTATGGCCCGTTCACCTGCCTCTTTCAGGCCTTGTTTTCCTTCCTCACCCCATGCGCTCTCTGCCTGGACCAGATTGTTGCCCAAGTGGCTAAAACCAGGACCTGCTACAGAGCCCTTTCCTATTCTAGGTCTTGTTTGGAGTGGTAATTTTTTTGTCACCTGATATAAGAACCAGGGGCATTGCCTCCAGACCTCAAAGTGGCTGACCAGGCATTGTGCTTCTTTCTTTATGGTAGAAGGTAGATGCAACAATTTACTTGAAAGAAGATCATGCGGCACATCCTTAGGCTCTGGACCTCTAAAATCTTCAGTGAATGGCAGGTCCCTGAGTCTTCAAAGGATTTTCTCCTATGCTCAGGAGGGCTAGTCCCCTTCCAAGGCCTCCAGTGTGCTGGGTTCCCTCTAGCTCATTCCTTCTGATCAAATGACATCATCAACATAAAAGATCAATGTGATGTTCTGTAGAATATCTGTACGATCCACAGTTCTTCTGACGATAAGATGACAGGGGGTGAGAAAGCTTTTTCTTGGGGGCAAAATGATAATATAGCTTTTGGTTTTTGCATATGAAGAACTGTTTCTGATCTTCTTTTCTGATTGAAACAGAAAATAAAATATATTCACCAAATCAATGGTTCCATATCATGTACCTGAGTCCTTACTAATCTGCTGCAGCAATAAACAACATCATGCATAGCAGCTATGATCAATGCTACAACTTGGTTGATATAGTGGTTGTCTATAGTGATTTTCCAGGATCCATCTGGTTTCTGCATGGCACAAATTGGATTAAATTGAGCTATGATAGGGACCACTACCATTGAATCCTTTATTTTTAAGATTAATATTTCTAACATTTTCCCCCATACCCACCTACTGGATGTGATCCTGTTTTTGATTTATGATCCTGGTCAAGGCAATGGGCAGACAGTTTCAGAAGTTTTCACTTGACCTTCTCAATAGGATAGCTATTATCCCATAGGACCAGGATACAACGTAGGAGTTACTCCAAAAGTCAAGTACATCAATCCCAGTTATACTTTTAGGAATTGAGGAAATGAGGGTGTGTCTGCAGACCCACTGGACTCACCACAGTCAGAATTTGGCCAGGACCCTTTTTATCACCTGCTTCCCTTATACCCCATTATAACAGAGGAGGCATAAAGATGTTTCGGATTACTAAGTAGAAGTGTCAATACAGACCCTATGGGCATCTATCTTCTGAATATTTGGGTATTACCTTTTTCTAGTACATAGTCACTCAAGCAGGCCGTTGGCTCTTTTGGAGAAGGATTGAGAGGATCTTTACAGTGTGTAATAAGGTCCTTCCCCTGAGGTCCTCACTCTCTTGAGTCAGTAGATCCCAGTCTGAAAATTGGCTCAAGTCCAAAACTGGGCAAGGGAATGTGACTGTATTTGAACAACAGGCCTCAGTGTTGTCAAATAGTATCAATTATCGTTTTCTATTAAGTTGGAAATCCATCTATTTTACCCAAAAGGATACACCATGTTACATTAAACCATCTCTATAGTTCTCTGCAGGTCAGGCTTCCTTGGCTGCTACTCTGATCTTGTCTGTTCTATGAAAATAATAATCTCCTAGCTTTTGGTGTTAAAATCTGTTTACTTGCCTCCATTGCTTTAGGGTCCTAGTATCCCCATTGCTGTTAGTGAGCCAAGTTCTCTGGTGGTTCTTCTACCTCCAGCCTTGGTCTACAGAAGAGAGCAAGCAGTGAACTCCATAGTGAGGCTCATGTGCCTCTTAACACTGTTTTCTTGATGGTCTAGGTTGAAGTGTGATTTGGGGGACTTTCCTGTGGAACATAATCCTCTGGTAGTTCTGGTTTTACTTAATATACTTATTCCAGCATGTCTCCTTTGCACAACCTTTTGATTCCACTTGTACATTCCACAAGGTAATGTAAGTATTTCAGCCTCACTCTTTGTGGGCCACAGCTTTATCCAGGCCCCAGAAACCACCCTAGATGCAAGTTTGAAACATCCTCTGAACCCTGGTCCAGGATATTGAATCTTATACCCCAAAAGAGTACCCCCAAGCCAATAAATTTTCTTCAATAACCAGTCATAGGTCCAGGCCCCCTTGATTGTGTACCCTCAGCCTTCAGAATATGGGTCCTGCTGCTCCATATGGCTAGGTCTTGTAGCTCCTTTGGCCAGGTCCTTGTAGTCCAAGTCCTCCCTTATCAGGTGCTGCTCAACCCTGGCTGGGTTATGCTTCCACTTAACTCTGGTTATAGGCCTGGAAGCAGGAAGGCAGTGGGGGCAGCTTCTGAGGTAAGACGCCTGTTGTCTTATATTTTGGCTGTGGGGAGTGGGATACTCTTAGGGGTGGAGTGAGCAACTTCTGCAGGCTCAGAAGATCAGATAAGTTTCGGAAATAAAATCTTTGGACCAAATGTCTCCATCCCATGTGTCAGGGTCCCTAAGTTTTTCCAGCTTGAGTCTTGACCTTGACAGATCTTCCTCATTTGGACATTCAACTATCTGTATTCAGCCACTCTGACTGTCAAATCCTGTGCTTAATCTTCAGCTTTTCCTGCTCCTTCACCGCATAAGGGCTTCTTTATAAGTTAGCATAGTGATTCAATGCAACTTAGTAATAACCACCCAATTCCATTATTTTGATCTTTATTATTCCTCTGTACATTTCAAACCCTGGACCATGGCATCTACCAGTATACACCCCTTCTCTGGGACATCATACCAGCTCACCATGGGAGAACATTTTAACAATTGAACAACCACTTTGTGCTAGGGGCTTTCTATGAGGGATGGAATCCTCATAATCAGACAGTCAGTGATTGGTGCAGTTCTAAAATATAAACTTATCATTCCTGGTACCAAGTAGGCTATTTTAGACTCTCTAGCAGGGGAGGTTGAGATGGAATTTGGAATACAAGGAGCTTCTTGGGGAGTAACTCCTGTAAAAGGAAAAGGAAAGGAGAAGGATGGGGCAGGTGGTGCCATTAGACTGTGATGCAGATCTCACAAATTTCTACCCACCCAAAGGAAAATTCCAGAGCAAAGATTGCTCTTTAGAGGAGGCCTGCATTGGATGGAAATGGCCAGGCCCTTGTACCACCACCTGGTTTAGTTATTCATCAGAGACTGACCTAAGAATAGCAAGATCTTGATTCAAAAGGCTAGGTTGGATCACAATGAAGCAAACAGTTGGAGACTGTCATCTAAGTGCACCCTTTGTAGCTGGGTAGGGAATCCTTCTTGAAAGGGTATCTGACTAGTGGATCTCCATATCTGCTACACCTGGGTTCTCTCATACAAATGCCTTGGGAGATGGGTGGACTAAGCTCTAAATCACAAGATAATTATCGAACTGCATTTTGAGTAGATTAACAAAAAACTTTGACTTTTCGGTCAAAAGAATCTCACTCAATAACTATTTTAAAATGGAGATGGAGGCCGGGTGTGGTGGCTCATGCCTGTAATCCCAGCACTTTGGGAAGCTGAGGCAGGCAGATCATTTGAGGCCAGGAGTTGGAGACCAGCCTGGTCAACATGGCGAAACCCCATCTCTACTAAAAATACAAAAATTAGCTGGGCATGGTGGCACGCACCTGTAATCCCAGCTACTCAGAAGGCTGAGGCAGAAGAATCACTTGAACCCGGGAGGTGGAGGTTGTAGTGAGCCAAGATCACGCCACTGCACTCCAGCCTGGGTGACAGAGTGAGACTCCATCTCAAAAACTAAAAAAAATAAATAAATAAAATGGAGTGGGAGGAAAAGTTTGGATTACTTAATTATAAGGCAGCTTTTCTCAGCAGGGCTTCTGTGGAATCCCAGGGCTCTCAAATTTGTGGCTAGGGGTTCCAAAACAGAGTATGACCGAAAAAGAAAAAAGAAAACAACTTAATGTGCCACACAATGATAGTGCTTGCAGAGGTAAACAGTGACTGATCAGTCCATTTAGCTATTTTGAGAGAGGCTCTTCAGTTCTGTATACCAATAGGACCGTGTTCATCTGATTAAGTCAATTTTCGGGGTTTGATGTGGAAAGAAGAAGGTCATTGATAATTTGTGAGTACTTTATTACACAATAGAGAGGACAGGAGGCTGATGATATCAGCATAACTACTTCAACCTCCCATCATGCACCACCAACTGATTTATGAGAAATGTGTTTCAAAAAAAAATTATGTGCCATAGTTGAGCTGCTTTTGCTACTTTGCTGTTGTGAAAGTTGCAAAATGAGAGTTGTACAAATTCACACTATATTGTGCTTGAAGTTTTCATATTTGGGAGAGTTTTCTTGTTCAGTTATTTTTATGCCTTTGTGATTTTTATGTTTTTGAACTTTTTGAGACTTGTTTTGTGAACTGACATATGGACTAGACTTGAGAATGATCCACGTGCTGAGGAGAAGGAATGTGTATTTTGCAGCTGTTGGATAAAATGTTCTGTAAATGTCTGTTAGGTTCATTTTGTCTACAACATCTCTGTTTAACTCTAATATTATTTGCTTTATATATCTGGGTGCTCCATTGTTGGGTGCATATATATTTACAATTGTAATACCCTCTAGCTGAACTGATCCCTTTTATCATGTTCTCTTATATTTTACACGCTGTTAATGTTCATGTTTTTAAAACATATTTGCTGATACAATGTGGGGAGTTTTTAAGGCAGGTATAAGATGGACAGAAAGATTCTAGGCCTAGACCTAGAAACTCATAATAAAGACTACTCATGTCTATTTATAAAGAGTTACAACTTGTAGGTCATTTATCTGCACTGGTGAGAAAGACACACACACACAAAGTCTGGCATGACAATGAAAGCTACTTGTCAATTATTTTAAATGATCTGGTAATACAAGTTGTCCAATTTTTTTTTTGTGCATTATCTGTGGCCAAGAAGAGTTGAGGCAAAATTGAAAAGACACATCTACAAATCATATCCATTTGGCAAGTTAAAGGGACAATTCTTTCAAAGGGTTACTGGACAAACAGTAAAAATTTTGTTAAGAATAATAAAATTCAGTGAAAGGACTCAGGAGCCTAGTTATTTAGTAGTAGAACTTACTGCCCAAAAAAGTAAAAATACCACAATTGATAAGAACCTAGTAGTGTCAGTGCATAATACTCAAGTTAGTGAAATGCAAGGACAGACTTAGTATCAGAAGCTGAAAAGCCTCCACTGTCACTACAACACAGCAACGTATTAATGACATGGTCAATACTTTTCATATTGCAAATAATATTTGCAATTTCTACTTAAATGTATAAAGCCTATCTTTAGAGAAAATTATTTTATACCAAAGTCAAAATTATTTTCTTACCTAAGTCAATTATTTAACAGAAATTTGTTATTTTTGCCTTCTGGGCTTTAAAAAACTATTAAAAGCAAAAAAGGAATTAATTTCAAAAAAAGGTGAACTGAGTTTACTTATCTAATCCTTTGTTTTTATTTGAGAAAGTCTGGCAACAAACATTTTTTGAGTTTTAAATAGGAACAAAAACTACATTTGTACATATCATCTACTATATTTCACAGCTTTTTAGCAACTGTGTGGTAGAAATTAGTAATAAGATTTTCAAATCTATTTGATTTTGGGATTTTTTGTTTTTTTAAAATTTTTACTATGATTTTCAAATGTGAATTGAATACTACAGTAGCAATCAAAACTGTTCCCACTTTAAAATAATATTTTATCTCTTGTGATAAATCAGAATATTTTATCTCTTGTGATAAGTCAAAATTTTTTGACTTACACTTTTTTTTAAAAAGTGATGATTAAAACTGATGACTGGATGATTATAAAAGTTTTAAGTTGTACATTTTTATTATACTTACTTTTGATTTATTTATTTTTTAACAGTATCAACTTGTATTTTAGATTCAGGGGGTACATGTGGATTTGTTACCTGGGCATATTATGTGATGCCAAGGTTTGGAGTACAGATGAACCTGTCACCCAGGTACTGAACACAGTACCGAATAGGTAGCTTTTCAACATTTGCCTCCTTGCCCTCATAGTCCCCAGTGTCTATTATTGCTATCTTTATGTTCATAAGTATCCACTGTTTAGCTCCCACCTATAAGTGAGAATAAGCCATATTTGGTTTTTTGTTCTTGTGCTAACTCACTTAGGATAATGGCCTTCAGCTACATCCATGTTGCTGCAAAGGACATGATTTCACTCTTTTTATGGTTGTGTAGTATTCCATGATTTCTAGGTACCACATTTTCTTTATCCATTCCACCACTGATGGGCACCTAGGTTGATTGCCTGTCTTTGGTACTGTGAATAGTGCTGTGATAAACACATTAAGTGCATGTGTCTTTTTGGTAGAATGATGTATTTTCTTTTGGATATATATCCAGTTATGGAATGGCTGGGTCAAATGGTAGTTCTGTTTTAAGTTCTTTGAGAAATCTCCATGCTTCCCATAGTGGTTTAAGTAATTTACATTCCCAACATCAGTGTATCTGTATTCCCTTTTCCCTATGGTCTTGCCAGTGTCTGCTGTTTTTTTTTTTTTTTTTTTTTTTCCTGACTTTTTAATAATAGCCATCTGACTGGTGTGAGATGGTATCTCATTGTGGTTTTGATTTGCATTTTTCTGGTGATTAGTGATGTGTTTGTTGGCTGCTTATATGTCTTCTTTTGAAAAATGTCTGTTCATGTCCTTTGCCAATTTTTTTGAGAGGTTATTTTTTTGTTGTTGCTTGTTCAAAGATTTAAGTTCCTTATAGATTCAGGATATTAAACCTTCATTGGATGCATGGTTTGCCAATATTTTCTCCCATTCTGTAGGTTGTCTGTTGATATTTTTTTCTGTGCAGAAGCTCTTTAATTAGTTTAAGTAGGTCAACATTTGTTTAACTTGTCACTTTTTGCTTTTTAGAACCTAGTCATAAATTCTTTCCCAAGGCTGATGTCCAGAATGGTGTTTCTTAAGTTTTCTTTCAGTATTCTTATAGTTTGAGATCTTACATTTAAATATTCAATCCATCTGAAGTTCATTTTTGTATTTGGTAAAAGGTAGGGGTACAGTTTTACTCTTCTGTTTATGACTACTCAGCTAACCCTGCACTATGTATTGAATAGGGAGTCCTTTTTCCATTGCCTTTTTTTTTCTTTTTCGTTTTTGTTTTCTCTTTCCTTTTTTTTCTTTTCTTTTCTTTTTTTTTCTTTTTTTTTTTTTTTTTCCAACCTTGTTGAAGATCAGATGGTTGTAAGTCTGTGGCTTTATTTCTGAGTTCTCTATTCTGTTCCATTAGCCTGTATGTCTGTTTTTGTACCAGTACCATGCTGTTTTTGTTGCTGTAGTCTTATAGTTTGAAATCAAATAAGGTAATGACTATAGCTTTGTTCTTTTTGCTTAAAATTGCTTTGGCCATTCAGTCTCCTTTTTGGTTCCAAAAAATTTTACAACAATTTTTTCTAGTTCTATGAAAAATACAAATTTTGGTAGCTTGATAGGAATTGCACTAAACCTGCATATTACTTTGGGCAATATGTCTATTTTAATGATAATGATTCTTCCAATCCATGAGCATGGGATGTTTTTCCATTTGTTTGTGTCACCTGTGATTTTTTTCAGCAGTGTTTTATAGTTCTCCTTGTAGAGATCTTTCACCTCTTCGGTTAGATGAATTTCTTGTTTTGTTTTGGTGGGTTTTTTTTTTTTTTTTCAGTGACTATAAATGGGATTGTGTTCTTGATTTGGCTCTCAGTTTGAACATTATTGGTATATATAAAGGCTACTGATTTTTATACATTAATTTTTTTATCCTGAAACTTTACTGAAATCATTTATCAGTTCCAAGAGCCTTTTTCTGCAGTCTTTAGGGCTTTCTAGGTGTAGATTATATCACCAATGAAGACAGTTTGACTTCTCTTCCTACTTGGATGTCTTTTATTTCTTTCTCTTGCCTAATTGCTCTAGCTAGCACTTCCAGTACTATGTTGAATAGGTGTAGTGAAAGTAGACAGACATTCTTTTCTTGTTCTAGCTCTCATAGGGAATGCTTCCATTTTTTGCCCATTCAGTAAGATGTTAGCTGTGGGTTTGTCATAGATGGCTCTTATTATTTTGAGGTATGCTCCTTTGATGCCTAGTCTCTTGTGAGTTTTTGTCATGAAAGAATGTTAATTTTATCAAAAGCATTTTCTGCACCTATTGAGATAATCATATGGTTTTCGTTTTTAATTCTGTTTATGTAATGAATCACATTTATTGATTTGCTTGCATATGTTGAACCAATCTTTCATCCTGGAAATGAAGCCTACTTGATCATGATGAATTAACTTTTTAATGTGCTGCTGGATTCAATTTGCTAGCATTCCATTAAGGATTTTTGCATCTCTGTTCAGCATGGATATTGACCTGAAATTTTCTTTTTTCATTGTGTCTTTGTCAGGTTTGGTATCAAGTTAATGTTGGTTTCATAGAATGAATTAGGGAGTTCTTCTTCATAGCTTTTTTTGAAATAGTTTCAGTAGAATTGGTATCAGATCTTCTTTGTATATCTAATAGAATTTTGCTGTGAGTTCATCTGATCTGGGATTTTTGGGTTGGTAGGTTTTTTATTACTCATTTAATTTTGGAACATGATATTGGTCTGTAAAGGATTTAAATTTCTTCCCTGTTCAATCTTGGGAGGCTGTGTGTTTCCAGGAATTTATCCATTTCTTCTAGATTTTATGGTTTGTGTGCATAGAGATCTTCAAATAGTCTCTGATGATCTTTTGTATTTCTGTAGAATTGGTTATAATGTCACCTTTGTCATTTCTGATTGGTTTATTTGAATCTTCTCTCCTGTTTTCTTTGTTAATTTAGCTAGTGGTCTATCAATCTTATTTCTTGTTTCAAAGAACCAGCTTTAGGTTTTGTTGATTCTTTGCATGGATTTTGGGGTCTTAATTTCATTCAGTTCTTCATTGAGTTTAGCTATTTATTTTTTTCTGTTCACTTTGGGCCTAGGTCATTCTTAGTTTTCTGGTTCCTCTAGGTGTGATTTTAGATCATTAATTTGAGATTGTAACTTTTTGAGGTAGGTTTTAAGTAGTGTAAATTTTCCTTTTAACACTGTTTTTGCTGCATACCAGAGATTTTGGTATGTTTTCTCTCTATTTTCACTTATTTCAAAGAATATTTTGATTTCTGCTTTAATTTCATTGTTTTCCCAAAAGTCACTGTGGAGCAAGTTGTATTTGTGTGGTGTTGAGAAATCTTATTGGTATTGATTTCTATTTTTTCCACTTTAGTCTAAGAGTATTGTTTGGTATGACTTTGATTTCTTTGAATTTATTGATATTTGCTTTATGGCTGAGTATGTGATCAATCACAGAGTATGTTGTGTGTGCAGATGAGAAAAATGTATATTCTGTGGTTGATGAGTGGAGTAGTCTATAGATGTCTGTTAGGCCCAATTGGTCAAATGCCAAATTTAATTCCATAATTTCTTTGTTGGCTTTCTGTATTGATCATCTAATGCTGTCAGTGGGGTGTCAAAGTCCCCCACTATTATTGTGTGTGGTCTAAATCTTTTCATAGTTTTAGAAGTACTCCTTTTATTAATCTGTGTGTTTCAATATTGGGTGCATAAATATTTAAGATAGTTAAGCTTTCTTATTGAGGTGAACCCTTCATCATTGCCCTTTTTTGCCCTTTTATCCTGTTATTGGTTTAAGGTCTGTTTTGGGGGTGGAGCCAAGATGGCCAACTAGAAGCAGCTGTGATCAGAGGTTCCCATTGAAAAGATTCAAAACAGCATGGGAACCCTGCACTGGCAAGTAAGGTATCCAGGTTCTGTCATTAGGACTGATTAGGTGGCTGGCATGACCCAGGAAGAGGAAGGAAGAGCAGTAGTCCCATCTGAGAGCCACATGGGGCATGGGAGCCCCACCGTCAGCCAAGAGAGACAATGAGTGAGTGTGCTACCCAGCCTGCTGAGTTCCTGGGGATAGGAGTGGCCATAACCACTACTGCAGCTGCCATTTAAGCATCTGAGCTCCTTGGCAGTGGGGTGCGGGGGGGTACCATTGCGGGGCAGCAGCCAACACTGAGGCTGCAGGACCTCCCTGCATAACTCCAACTCCAGCCAGAGGCTCAAGGACAGAACTCTGATTTTCCTGAGCCTGAGCCTCTAGGGGGAGGGGTGGCCATAGTCCCCATGGGCCAGCAGTCTTACTCTTTCCTCCTGCTAGCTCTGAGGAATCTGGGCAGCCCAGATGAGTGGGTTTCCCCTGAGTGCAGCACACCCCCTCCACCAATGGACAACCAAAGTGCCTCATTAAATGGGTCCTGCTTCCCATGCCACCCAGCTGGGTGAGATGCCCAACAGGGGTTATCAAACATCCTATACATTAGCATTCCTACTGGCATCAGGTTGGTGCCTCTCGAAGCCAGAGATCCCAGAGGAATGAGCAGGCACCCATTTTTGCTGTCCTCCAGCCTGATCGAGTGACATCTCCAGGCATGGGAGTGAACCAGAAGAATAGGGCCTGAAGTGAATCCCCAGCAAACCACAGCAGTCCTACAGAAGAGGGACCTGAGTATTTGAAAGAATCACAAACAAATAGAAAGCAACAACAACATCAACATAAAAAGGTTTCCACAAAAACCTCATCCAGGGGTCAGCAGCCTCAAAGATAGAAACTAGACAAACTCGTGGAGATGAGAAAGATTCAACAAAAAATACTGAAAAATCAAAAGGCCACAGTGCCTCTTCTCCACCAAATGATTGCAACACCTCTCCAGCAAGGGTGCAGAACTGGATGGAAGATGAGATGGACAAATTGACAGAAGTAGGCTTCAGTAGGTGGTTAATAACAAACTACACTAGCTAAAGGAACATGTTCTAACCCAATGCAAAGAAGGTAAGAACCTTAACAAAAGGTTAGAGGAACTGCCAACTAGAATAACCAGTTTAGAGAGGAACATAAATGACCTGATGGAGCTGAAAAACGCAGCATAAGGACTTCGTGAAGCATACACAAGTATCAACAGTCAAATCAATCAAGCAGAAGAAAGAACATCAGAGATGGAAGACTATTCTGCTGAAATAAGGCAAACAGACACGATTAGAGAAAAAAGAATGAAAAGGAATGAACAAAACCTCCGAGGAATGGGACTATGTAAAAAGACCAAACCTATGACTGATTAAAGTACCTGAAAGAGACAGGGAAAATGGGACCAAGATAGAAAAGTATCCAGAAGAACTTCTCCAACCTAGCAGGACAGGCCAACATTCAAATTCAAGAACTACAAAGAACCCCATTAAGCTACTCCATGAGAAGATCAACCCCAAGACACATAATCATGAGATTCCCCAAGGTCAAAACGATGAAAAAAATGTTAAGGGCAGCCAGAAAAGCCAGGCCATCTATAAAGGGAAGCCCATCAGACTAACAGCAGATCTCTCAGCAGAAACCCTACAAACCAGGAGAGAGTGGAGGCCAATATTCAACATTCTAAAAGAAATTAATTTTCAACCCAGAATTTCATATCCAGCCAAACTAAGCTTTGTAAGCGAAGGAGAAATAAAATCCTTTCAGACAACAAATGTGGAGGGAATTTATCACCACTAGGCCTACCTTGCAAGAGATCCTGAAGGAAACACTAATTGAGAAAAGAAAAAAATGGTACCAGCCACTGCAAAACACATGAAAACATAAAGACCCATGACACTATGAAGAAACGGCATCAACTAGTGTGCAAAATAACCAGCTAGCATTATGATGACAGGATTAAATTCATACATAACAACATTAACCTTAAATGTAAATGGGCTGAATGCCCCAATTAAAAGATACAGACTGACAAATCAGATAGAGTCAAGAACCATCAGTGTGCTGTATTAAAGAGACCCCTCTCACATGCAATGACACACATAGGCTCAAAATAAAAGATGGAGGAAACTTTACCAAGCAAATGGAAAGCAAAATAAAGAGGGGTTGCAATCCTAGTCTCTGACAAAACAGACTTTAACCCAACAAAGATCAAAAAAGACAAAGAAGGGCATTATCTAATGGTAAAGGGATCAATTCAACAAGAAGAGCTAACTACCCAAGATATATATGTACCCAATACAGGAGCACCCAGATTTATAAAACAAGTTCTTAGAGACCTACAAAGAGACTTAGACTCCCATACAATAATAGTGGGAGACTTTAACAACCCACTCAATATTAGACAGATTAATGAGACAGAAAATTAACAAGGATATTCAGTACTTGAGGTCACCTCTGGATCAAGTGAACCTGGTAGATATCTACAGAACTCTCCACCCCAAAACAACAGAATATACATTCTTCTCAGTGCTACATGGCACTTACTGTAAAATCAACCACATAATTAAAAGTAAAACACTCCTCAGCAATTGCAAAGGAACTGAAATCATAACAAACAGTCCCTCAGACCACAGTGCAATCAAATTAGAACTCAGGATTAAGAAACACCCCAAACCACACAACTACATGGAAACTGAACAACCTGCTCCTGAAAGACCCCTGGGTAAATAATGAAATTAAGGCAGAAATCAAGAAGTTCTTTGAAACCAATGAGAACAAAGAGACAATGTACCAGAATTTCTGGGATACAGCTAAAGCAGTGTTAAGAGGGAAATTTATAGCACTAAATGCCCACATCAGAAAGCTAAAAAGACCTCAAATTGACACCCTAACATCACAACTAAAAGAACTAGAGAACCAAGGGCAAACAAACCCCAAAGCTAGCAGAAGAATAGAAATAACCAAGATCAGAGTGGAATGCAAGGAGATAAAAACAGGAAAAACTCTTCAAAAAAATCAATGAATCCAGGAGCTGATTGTTTGAAAAAATTAATAAAGTAGATAGACTACTAGCTAGACTAATAAAAAAGAAAAGAGAGAATAATCAAATAGGCACAACAAAAAATGATAAAGGGGATACCACCAGTGACCCCCAAAGAAATACAAACAACTATCAGAGAATACTATAAGCACCTCTATGCAAATAAACTAGAAAATATAGAAGAAATGGATAAATTCCTGGACACATACACCCTACCAGGACTAAACAAGGAAGAAGTCAAATCCCTGAATAGACCAATAACAAATTCTAAAATTGAGGCAGTAACAAAATAGCCTACCAACCAAAAAAAACCCAGGACCAGATAGATTCACAACCAAATTCTACCAGAGGTACAAAGGGGAGCTGATACCACTCCTTCAGAAACCATTCCAAACAAATGAAAAGGAGGGACTCCTCCCTAACTCATTTTATGAGGCCAGCATCATCCTGATACCAAAACCTGGCAGAGACACAAAAAAGAAAACTTCAGGCTAATATCCCTGGTGAACATTGATATGAAAATCCTCAATAAAATAATAGCAAACTGAATCCAGCAGTGCATCCAAAAGCTTATCTACCACAATCAAGTCAGTTTCATCCTTGGGATGCAAGGCTGGTTCAATATACACAAATCAATAAATGTAATCCATCATATAAACAGAACCGATGACAAAAACCACATAATTATCTCAATAGATGCAGAAAAGTCCTTCGATAAAATTCAACATCTCTTCATACTAAAAACTCTCAATAAACTAGGAATTGATGGAACATATCTCAAAATAATAAAAGTTATTTATGACAAACAAACAGTCGATATCATACTGAATGGGCGAAAGCTGGAAGCATTCCCCTTGAAAATTGGCACAAGACAAGGATGCCCTCTCTCGCCACTTCTATTCAACATAGTGTTGGAAGTTCTCGCCAGGGAAATCGGGTAAGAGAAAGAAACAAAGTGTAGTGAAATATGAAGAGAAGAAGTTAAATTATCTCTGTTGGCAGATGACATGATCCTACATTTAGAAAACCCCATTATCTCACTCCAAGAACTCCGTAAGCTGATAAGCAACTTCAGCAAAGTCTCAGGATACAAAATCAATGTGCAAAAATCACAAGGATTTTTGTGAGCCAAATCATGAATGAACTCCCATTGACAATTGCTACAAAGAGAATAAAATACCTAGGATACAGTTAACAAGGAACGTGAAGGCTCTGCTTAAGGAGAACTACAAACCACTGCTCAAAAAAATAAGAGAGGACAAAAACAAATGGTAAAACATTCCATTCTCATAGATAGGAAGAATCAATATCATGAAAATGGTCATATAGGAAGAATCAATATCATGAAAATGGTCATACTGCCCAAAGTAACTTACAGATTCAATGTTATTCCCATTAAACTACCACTGACATTCTTCATGGAATTAGAAAAAACTACTTTAAAATTCATATGGAACCAAAAAAGAGCCTGCATAGCTAGGAAAATCCTAAGAAAGAATAACAAAGCCAGAGGCATCACACTACCTAACTCCAAACTATATTACAAGGCTACAGTAACCAAAACAGCATGGTACTGGTACCAAAATAGATATATAGACCACGGAACACAATGGAGATCTCAGAAATAAGACCACACATTTACAACCATCTGATCTTCAACAGACCTAACCAAAACAAGCAATAGGGAAAGAATTCACTATTTGATTAATGGTGCTGGGAAAACTGGCTAGCCATATGCAGAAAACTGAAACTGGACCCCTTCCTTATACCTTATAAGGAAATTAACTCAAGATGGATTGAAGACTTAAATGTAAAACCCAAAACCATAAAAACCCTAGAAGGAAACCTAGGCAATACTATTCAGGACATGGGCATGGGCAAAGATTTTATGATTAAATCACCAAAAGCAATTGCAACAAAAGCTAAAATTGACAAAAGGGAGCTAATTAAACTAAGGAACTGCACAGAAAAATAAATTACCATCAGAGTGAATAGGCAACCTACAGAATGGGGAAAATTTTTGCAATCTTTCCATCTGACAAAGGTCTAATATTCAGAATTTACAAGGAACTTAAATTTACAAGAAAAAAAAACCATCAAAAAGTGGGCAAAGTATATAAGCAGACACTTCTAAAGAGCAGACATTAATGAGGCCAACAATCTTATGAAAATAAGCTCAACATCACTGATCATTAGAGAAATGCACATCAAAACCACAATGAGATACCATCTCATGTCAGTCAGAATGGAGATTATTAAAAAGTCTGGAAACCAGCTGCTGGTGAGGCTGTGGAGAAATAGGAACATTTTTACCTTGTTGGTGAGAATGCAAATTAGTTCAACCATTGTGGAGGACAATGTGGTGATTCCTCAATGATCTAGAACCAGAAATACCATTTGACCCAGCAATCCCATTACTGGGTGTATACTCAAAGGAATATAAATCATTCTATTATAAAGATACATGCATACGTATGTTTATTGCAGTCCTATTCACAATAGCAAAAACATGGAGCCAACCCAAATGACCATCAATGATAGACTGGATAAAGAAAATGTGGTACATATATACCATGGAATATTGTGCAACCACACAAAAGAATGAGATCATGTTCTTTCCAGGGGCATGGATGAAGTTGGAAGCCATAATCATCAGGAAACTAATTCAGGAACAGAAAGCCAAATGCTGCATGTTCTCACTCATAAGTGGGAGTTGAACAGAGAACACATGGACACAGGGAGGGGAACAACACTCCTGTTGTGGTGGGGGGAGAGGGAGGGGGAGCATGAGCACAAATAGCTAATGTATGTAGGGCTTAAAATGTAGGTGATGGGTTGATAGGTGCAGCAAACCATTATGGCACATGCATACCTATATAACAAACCTGCACGTTCTGCACATGTATCCCGGAACTTAAAGTAAAAAAATAAATAATAAAATAAATAAATAAAACATTTTAGAAATAAATAAAATCTATTTTACCTAATACAAGAATACTAACCCCTGTTCCTTTCTGTGTTCTGTTTGCATAATAGAACTTTCTCTAAACTTTTTTTAACTTTTATTAATATTTTAGATTTGGAGCACATGTCAAGGTTTATTACATAGGTAAACTCATGTCATGGGGTTTGAAGTACAGATTATTTCATCACCTAGGTCTTAAGCTCAGTACCCAATAGTTATTTTTTCTACTCCTCTCCCTCCTTCTACCCTCTGTCCTCAAGTAGACCCCAGTATCTGTTGTTTCCTTCTTTGTGTTCATAAGTTCTCATCATTTAGCTCCCACTTACAAGTAAGAATATACGGTATTTGGTTTTCTGTTCATGCATTAGTTTCCTAAAGGTAACAGCCTCCAGCGGCATTCATGTTCCTGCAAAAGACATGACCTTGTTCCTTTTTGTGGTTGCATAGTATTCCATGGTATAGATGTATCACATTTTCTTTATCCAGTCTTTCATTGATGGGCATTTAGGTTGTCCCTGTCTTTGCTATTATGAATAGTGCTGCAATGAACATTCACATGCATGTATCTTTATAGTAGAATGATTTATATTCCTGTGGGTATATACCCAGTAATGGGATTGCTGGGTCAAATGGTATTTCCGATTTTAGCTCTTTGAAGAATTACCATACTTCTTTCCACAATGGTTGAACTAATTTACACTCTCACTAATGGTATATAATCGTTCCTTTTTCTCCTCAACCTTGCCAGCATCTGTTAATTTTTGACTGTTTAATAATAGCTATTCTGGCTTGTGTGAGTTGGTATCTCTTTGTAATTCTGATTTGCATTTCTCTAATGATCAGTTATGCTGAGCTTTTTTTTTCACATGATTGTTGGCCGTAGGTATGTCTTCTTTTGAGAAGTGTCTGTTCATGTCCTTTGCCCACTTTTTAATGGGGTCGTTTGTTTTTCTATTGTAAATTTGTGTAAGTTCCTTATAGATGCTGGATATTGCACCTTTGACAGATGCATAGTTTGCAAGTGTTTTCTCCCATTCTGTAGGTTTTCTGTTTACTCTATTGATAGTGTCTTTTGCTCTGCAGAAGCTCTTCAGTTTAATTAGATCCCATTTGTCAAATGTTGCTTCTGTTGCAATTGCTTTTGACATTTTCATCATGAAATATTTGCCTGTTCCTATGTTCAGGGTTGTATTGCCTAGTTGTCTTCCAGAGTTTTTATAATTTTGGGTTTTACATTTAAGTCATTAATCCATATTAAGTTGACCTTTGTATACAGTGTTAAGAAAGGGGTCAAACTTCAGTCTTCTGCATATGGCTAGTCAGTTATCCCAACACCATTTATTGAATAGGGAGTATTGTCCCCATTGCTGGTTTTTGTCAGCTTTGTCAAAGATCAGATGATCACAAATGTGCAGCCTTATTTCTGGGCTCTCTATTCTCTTCCATTGGTCTATATGCCTGTTTTTCTACCAGTACCATGATGTTTTGGTTACTGTAGCTATAGTATATTTTAAAGTTGGGTAATGTAATGTCTCCAGCTTTGTTCTTTTTGCTTAGGATTGCCTTGGCTATTTGGGCTCTTTTTTGGTTCCATATAAATTTTTAAATAATTTTTTATAATTCTATGAAGAATGTCATTGGTAGTTTGATTGGAATAGCACTGAATCTGTAAATTGCTTTGGGAGGTATGACCATTTTAATGATATTGACTCTTCTTATCCATGAGCAGGGGATGTTTTTCCATTTGTTTGTGTCTTCTCTGATTTTTTTGAGCGGTGTTCTGTAGCTCTCATTGTAGAGATGTTTCACTTCCCCGGTTAGCTGTATTCCTAGGCATTTTATTCTTTTTGTGGCAATTGTAAATGGGATTGTGTTCCTGCTTTGGCTCTTAGCTTGACTGCTTTTGGTGTATAGAAATGCTACTGATTTTTGTACATTGAATTTTGTATCCTGAAACTTTGCTGAAATTGTTTATCAGCTGAAGGAGCATTTGGTTCAAGACTATGAGGATTTCTAGATACAGAATCATGTCGTGTGAAAACAGGGACAGTTTAACTTCCTCTCAATCTATTTGGATGCCACTTATTTCTTTCTCTTGCCTAATTGCTATGTGTATATTTCTCTCACCCTTTACTTTGTGTCTATAGGTGTCATTATATGTGAGACGGGTTTCTTGAAGATGGCAGACAAACAGACTTTGTTTTTGCTTTTTTTATATCCAACTTGCCACTCTGTGCCTTTTAAGTGGGTTAGTTAGACCACTTACTTTCAAGGTTTATATTTTTATGTGAAGTTTTGATGCTATCATGAAGTTGTTAGTTGGTTCCTTTGCAGTTTCCATTGTGGTTGCTTTATAGTGTCTATGAGCTAAGTGCTTGGGTGTGTTTTTGTGGTAGGAGGTATTATTCTTTCATTTCCATGTTTAGAAACCCTTAAAGATCTCTTGCAATGTTGGTCAAGTGGTAGCCAACTCCCTTAGAGTTTGGTTGTTTGGAAAATATTTTATTTCCCCTTCACTTATGAAGCTTAGTTCGGCAGGATTTGAAATTCTTGGTTGGAATTTCCTTTAAAAAAAAAAATGCTTAAAAAAGGCCTCCAGTCTCTCTTGGCTTACAAGGTTTCTGCTAAGAAGTGTGCTGTAAGCCTAATGGGATTCCCTTTGTACATAATGTGACCTTTTCTCTAGCTGCCTTTAAGATTTTTTCTTAGTTTTGATCTTGAACAGTCTGGTGACTATATGCCTTAGTGATGGTCTTTTTTTATAGTATCTCACAGGAGTTATCTAGATTTCTCGTATCTGGATGTCTCCCTTTAGCAAGATTAGAGCAATTTTCTTGCATTATTTTATTAAATATATTTTCCAAGTTGTGTTATTTCTCCTCATTTCTCTCAGAAATGCCAGCATTTGAAGGTTTGGTCACTTTACATAATCCCATATTTCTCAAAGACTTCACTCATTTTTAAAAATTCTTTTTTTTTCATTATTTTTTTCTGACTGGGTTAGTTCAAAGGATCAGTTTTCAAGCTCTGAAATTCTTTTTTTCTGCTTGTTCCAGTTTATTGACAAAGCTTTCTATTGTATTTTCAAGTCCTTTAAGTGAGATTTTCAATTCCAGAAGCTCTGATTGAGTTCTTTTTAAGATGTTTATCTCTTCCTTCATTTCCTGAATTGCTTTAGAAGTTTCTTTGTGTGGATTTTCAACCTTTCCTTTGATCTTGTTGAGTTTCCTTTCAAACCATGCTTGACTTCTTTACCTGTCATTTCTGAGTTTCCATTTTGGTTAGGAACCATTGCTGGAGAGTTACTGCAATCCTTTGGAGGTGGTGTCACTACATTCAGATTTTTCATGGTTCCTGAATTCTTGCTCTGGTACCTTCTCCTCTGCAGATGCTGGCACTAATTTTTGTAATTATTTTTTGTGAACAGGATTTCTGCACAGGAAGGATGGGGAAACCCAATCTGCTAACCCATGTGAGTGGTGCTCCAAATGCCTGGAGATCTGCCTATGTGTAAAGCAGAGAGGGCCCTACTGCACCACAATCTATGTCCATGAAGGGTGGAATGGCTCAGGCTGCTGGTCCAGGCAAGTGGGTGTCTTAATGCCTCATTTTCTGCCTGTGGGTAGAGTAGAGGGACCCACTGTACCAAAATATCAGGGGAGCAGGCTGGAAGTCCCAGCAATGGCACACACAGACCCATTCCAGATTTCCAAGTTGGCCCTAGCTATAAGTCTCATCATCCAGGAGAAACTGCAGCTATAGAAATTCTCCTCCCACCCCAGGCTTGTGATGGGAGACAGCACAATTCCGGCACCTACTGCTAAGGCACTTTCCACAGTTCTGGCTGTGGAGGCCCCTATGATCCAGAACAGGAACTTCAATCTGTGGCCCAAGACTTAAATGATTGTGCATCCATGCTGCCTGTTGCCAAAGAATGGCTTTGTATCTTCAAGTCTTTTTGAATGAGATTTTTAAAAGATCAAACAGGAATATAAAAACCAAAAGAATTAAGGTTCCCTCTGCCTTCACCACTGACTAGTATTAGAGTATGAGAAATGCAAACTATACAAATAGAATATTTTATAAGTAAGTCAAATAAATTGATCTACAGGAAAATATACTTGTACACTCAAAACAGGATTGAGATTACTACTGGATTATTATGTCCACAAATTGCTGATAACACTAATGTATAGAGAGGTGTTGATGTAATAATTTTATGCAGGACATCTCTGAGATCTGAAGATAATTTCAAGAGTTCTAGGGTAAAAAGTTTAAGGAAGGCTGCTTTAAGTTTTTTCTCACCCTTCCTCCACCCCATCATGCACAACTTCTAAATCAGGGTAGAAATTTCTTAAAAACAAAAACAAAACAAACAAAAAAAACCTCAGCTACTAAAGGTTTTTAAATGATTTGAGAACTCTCTTCTTGATGCTTTGCTGAACTAACCAACATTGTTTATTTTTAACTATACTGAGGCTTAGTCTGAGACACAAACTACTAACTCAAATACTGGGAAGATAGGAAATATGAATGGTTAATGGTTAAAATGCACAGTTCTCCAGTGAAAGGGACCAAAATACCCTCAGGAGAAGGATCTCTGAATAAAATTGAAGTCTAAACTTGGAAAAATAAATTTGGAGGAAAGCCATGGCAGATTTAGAGGCAGGCAAATTAAACTTAGTGAATTTCAAATTAATTTCACAGATGGTATCCAATTCTGGTGTTGCTGGCAGGGTTCCAGGTTATATTGGAAACATAAAGAAAAAGCAAAAATCTTACTTTGATTTTCTCTGGAGATGTGAGATGTCTGATCTTTACAATTGTGTGTTTATAAGTATGTTTATGTGTGTTTGTACATATGAGTATATGTGTTTTGTGTGTATGTAGTCAATACCATATAAAGATGAACAAAACGAAACAGTATCCCAGCCTACAAATCTTGTAAGAAACAAATTCTCAGACACTTGTGAAGGGAAGTATCAACTAAATATTTATTGGGTCTATTTTTAAGAACTGCCAGATACATCTTTTTATAACATTGAAAATAAACTTAATCTTTACCTAAGGGATAGGATTATATATTAGTGATGTATATATTATAGCCAAACTATTGATTCTATACTTCTTCTTGTGTAGAAATAGAAACAAGAGCTACAGCTGCCTGAAAAAAATGTATATAATATTAAATATTTAATATCCAATGTTCATATATATATGTACATTTTACTATTCCAGGGAATTACAGGATATTATTTTACTGATAGTTATATACATTAAAGATTATTCACCTTTTCAATTATTCTTGTCTGCTGAGACACTCTGCTCTTTTTAGATATTAGCAAGCAGATTCATGGCAGTTTTGGGACTTCTTAGTCCCCCAACTTTCTAAGTTTAGAGACTTCTATCCCATATCATTTCAAACATATAAAAATACACCCACAGCAGATGTTAAATATAACTTCCCTAAAATTTTTTCAAAAGGTTTTTAAAAAATGGTTATACATTTAAGTTTTCTTAAAGATAAATGGTTTATTTTGTTCTTGTGGATTACATTTATATTTAAGTTTATATTTAAGTAGAGTTGGATTGAATTATGCTTAACATTATATTCTTTAGATATTTAATTATACCTTTGTTCATTTTTATTTTTCAGGGTTTTTTTTTCTTAGTTTGAAGCCAATAATTTTTCTTCCAGATTTAAACAATGCCATTGACAAGCTCCTAGACTAGTCTAGACACTAAGCCTATAGTACAAAATTGATAAAACTATTTTTTAGTTACCACTAATGATGCTGTACTTGCTATAAAACCAAGTTTTTTACTGTGGCTTATAATGTCTTATATGTATTTTTCTATGCCTTCTTCTATGGCCCTTGCTCATGCACTTGTCTTGTTTTCAGTCTGTTCATATAAGCAGTCTTTTGTTCTAAGAATCTATCATTGCTTGAGAAGATAAAGTAGCAATAGCAGTTTGAGGGAGTATCAGGGTTAAGAGAATACTTTTTAGAGTTTTCGCTTTGATTTGTATAGGATAGAAAAGACCTGGGCAAGCTTGTAGGCAGACAAGAAGTAGCTGAGCGAAAAACATCCAGCAGAAGAACACATGTCCTTCATCTTTTTTATAATTGAGCTACTGCCTTAGCTTAGTGCCTGGACAGGGCATAGTGGTGATAGAGAAATTCTAGGCAGACAGGCGTGTGTCCCTGGCAAAACCCAGCTTCCAACTGAAAAGCCTGAGACCTGCAGCCCAAAGTGAGAACTTCTATCCCGGTGTGCCTGCTCTCTCCCAGTTGGTTCTTTCTGAATAATGTCATTTCACCAATTGAATGTTGCCTCTTCCAAAACTACCTATGGCCCACTCTGCCCCATCCTGTGCCTATAAAGACCCCGGATTCAGCTGGCAGAGGAAAGAAGTGGCTGGACCTCAGGGAGAGGTGGCTTTGGCTTCAAAAACAGTGGCTGGATGGGCAACTTGACTTCAAAAGAGAGAAGCAGAGAGGCCATTTGACTTCAGGGGAGTACAACCTGCTTTTCCCGTCCCCTTTCCACTCTCCCTCACTGCTGAGAGCCACTTTCATCACTCAATACAATTCTCCACATTCACCATCCTTCAGTTCGTCCACATGACCTCATTCCTCTTGGAAACGGGACAAGAATCTGGGATGCACCAAGTGCAGGTACCCAAAAGGCTGTCACGCTGGCCCTTTACCCTCACTGGTAGAGGGCAGCCACCCCATGCAACGAGGCAAAGGTCCCACTGAGCTGATATCCAAAAACTGCTGTCCAAAAATGACGGTACTAAGAGAGCAGCTTAACACACTCTCTGAAGCCTTGGGGTCGCAGGCACCCCTACCTGGATGCTGCAATGGGGCCTGCACAAAGTTTGCTTCTGCCAGCACTGAAGTGGCCCGGCCAGTTCCTGCACTCTCCTGCCTGTGTGCTCCCTCCCAGGAGGGGTGGAGTCCAGCGGACCTGGGTGAATTAAGTTTGCTTCTGCTGGGCTGCTGGCTGGTTCCTGCACTCACTTGCTCCAGTTCCCATACTCGTTCGCTCACATGCTCTGTCCCACAAGGAGTTGAGTGGAGTGGGCTGAGTAAATGGGGCACCCCATCACAAGTCCCGTGAAGGGGTCAAGAAAATATCCTGCATCAGTAGGAGGTCTAAAACCAATCTTTTTTGAAGGAAAGTGTCATGCAATAGATGCTTTATTTTTATTTTTATTTTTTATTTTTGGAGACGGAGTCTCACTCTGTCGTCCAGGCTGGAGTACAGTGATGTGATCTTGGCTCACTCCAAGCTCTGCCTCCCGGGTTCACGCCATTCTCCTGCCTCAGCCTCCCCAGTAGATGGGACTACAGGTGCCTGCCACCGCGCCCGGCTAAATTTTTTTGTGTATTTTTAGTAAAGACGGGGTTTCACCATGTTAGCCAGGATGGTCTCGATCTTCTGACCTCATGATCCACCCTCCTCGGCCTCCCAAAGTGTTGTGATTACAGGCGTGAGCCACGGCGCCCAGCCAATAGATGCCTTATTATAAGAGAGTATGGTTTTCTATGACTGAGAAAGAATATTCTTCCAAGCTCTCTCATGCAGTTGTAGACAGGATTGTTTCTCATAGGATATTGGACTAGAAGGTCTTACTTCCTCATTGCCTCTTTGCCAAGGGCTTCCCTCAGTTCCTTGCCACATGGACCTCTCCATAGGGTGACTCACAACATGGCAGTTGTCTTCCTTCAAAGCAGGTGAGAGAGCAAAAGAGGCTGAGTACCCAAGACAAAAACCAAAGTCTTCTTTTATAATCAAAGCTTGGAAGTGGTATTCCATTACTTCTGCTGTATTCTATGCATTGGAAATAAGTCAGTTAAGTCTAGCCGACACTCAAGGAGAGGAGTGACATGAGGACATGAATATCTGGTGGTAAAGATCTTGGGAAGTCATCTTAGAGCCACATTCACTATGTAGCAGAAGATTCAGGCTTCTAAACAAATAACAGTTTAAGATGTTGAGTAATATTTTTAAAAGCAGATAACTTAGAATATTTATTCCTATCTGGATCAGAGATGAAAATCTCAGAGAAAGTGACATTTGAACTAAGAACTGATTTTAAGGAAAATAGTCACCAGGCAGAGAAAATATTATGAGCAGAAAAACAGATGCACAGATGTTTATGGCATGTTTCTGGGACTTCAAAGACTTCCGTGAACTTGAAAGATATGTTGGGGAAAATCGCTGATAATAAGACTGCAACAGACTACTGTAGCCTATGGAGTTTCTCGTTTGTTATGCTGAAGAGCTTAAATTTCATCTTATACTTGAAGAGAAGTTAATGAAGGGATGAAAATCATATTTCAGAAAGATAATCCTGCTAACAGAGTGCAGAATAAGTGAAAACAAAAAAGAAAGAACTAGGCCATTCAGGAGCATGCTGTGACAGCATAAACAAAGATACAGTACACTACACTAAGCCAGTGGTCATGGGTATGGAGAAGTAGAGACATATAGGACAGATATGGTCAGGGGTTGAAAGAGAGCAAGACATTAATAACTTCAAGGCTCCTGGCTTGCATGACTAAGCAGATGTTGATGATTGAATCATAGATGGGTGGATGAAAGAGAATGAATTTCTTTCCGGATATGTTGAGTTTTAAGAACCCCACAAGACATCATACATACAGTATGGATAGGCTTTACTTCATAGACAGGGAAAGGGGGAGGAAATATAAAGCAACCATCACTTGGATGGAGACAAGCAGGAATGAATTTAGTTTAACAAATATTTGTTGAATGTTTGCTACAGTCTTGGCACTATGTTAAATATGGTATCATAATGCATTTCACCAAAGTACGAACATGTAGATTACATTCTAAAGAAAAATAAAGAACTTCTAAATTATCCTTAAATTCAGATGCACCATTTTAAATAAACTATCATCAGAATTAATTCTAGACTTCGTCAGAATAAACACAGAAATCAAGATGAACATGGAGAAGAAAGGATATTATCAAAATATACACCAAGCAACTATATTCAACCATATTTGAATCATGTATACTGTTTCATTTCCCAGAGTTTGCCTTTTATTGTTATTTATTTTCTCTTGATTCAATTAGGAATGCAGTCTGCAATTTGAAAGCAATTCTACATGTTATGTGACTGAGTTTCACACAAACCACTAATAAAATGTAGGAAAGGACAATACTCAATGAATCTCTTATGTATTAACTTGATTACTAGAATTAAGTCAGCTAGTTCCATTCCGTAGTGTTTAGCACATAATGCTCATGTAGCTTAGGACAGTTTGCAATTCAGAGCTTAGTTAATTAAAGTTTGTAGTTACTTGTTAAAATTGTAATTGCACCATGCCATGATTGAGGGTCTTTTAAAAATTAAATTGTTATTTACCCAAGTGGTGCTGAGTTTTTAGTGGGTATGTGTATGTGCACACAACACAATTACACATATATTTTAACCAGACAATATTTAAGACATTTTTCCTCATTAATGTGATCAGAGAAAAAAAGATATGTGCTGCAGCTGCTTAGTTTTGGTGGCAGGTCTGTGTGTTCTGGCCCTAGATGTTCCCCTGTTTGCTTTCTTGCACACTCTTCAGAAGCATTTGCGTCTCTTCTCGAGGCCTCTGCTTCTCTTCTCGAGGTCCAAAACATCACACATTTTACAGAAAATGATGCATATGCCATTGATTTCAATGTTGTCTGTTCACGTTAACCTCACAGTTTGAACCAAAGATATTAAATTCTTAAAAAGCCCCTTCTTGATACATTAATACTCAGTCCTGATTTCTGTGTCCAAGCAGTCATCATCACAAATCATTGATGGTTCTAATGATGACAATAATCAGGGAAAGGGGAAGTGTAAAGTCTTTTATTAATTGCCCTCAACATATACAGAACTCCTCTTTCTACAGAGTGAAAGAAAGGGTTATGTTTTCAACCATACAGAAATTAACACCTCCAAAACCAAGAAAATGTCTTCAATTTTGTGGAGTAGGATGAACATTGGATGTGGTAGATATTGAATTAAAGCAGTTCCCTCAGTTTTACACTTTGTTCAAAATAGCTATAAAAATTTATACCTTTCCTTATATTTAGACCTGAAAAAATACTATAATAGACTTAAAATACATTTATTCAACTAGCTTTGTCTTTCCTTTAATTCCAATTTAGTTGGCTTTTTATAGAAATGTGCTTGTTGATTTCTTAAGCTTTTCTATTAATTCTTGAAATGCCCCAGTGTATATTTTCATTTTTACATGCAACCTGATAGAAAATCTATAGAACTCAGAGACTTAGAAAAAAATGTAAGCACATTAGTAAATAAATTTCTCAAAATTGGAAAGAATTGTGTCTAATATACTGTTGATTTAAATACAGGAAGAGTGATTGAACAAATAAATGAATGATTGGGCTGCATAAATGAAACATGGCCCTGTATTCAAAACAAGAGATTCAAGGAAGGGAGAATGAGTAGACACTGGAATTAGATAGATCTATTCACTCTGGCATGGCTCTGGGCAGATGGGAGGGCAAGTCAAAATGAAGTGATTTCAGTGACAATGCTCTGTCACTGACAATGCTCAGAATCCAAGTTAGATCAAGGCCCCTTGGAATAAACTTCAAGATATGATAAGCAAAAGCAAGACAAGGCTACAGTGTCAAGGGACAAGAAACGGGTTCTCAAGGGAGTAGGTGTGAATGGGAAGCAAACACATGGCTCAAAGGTTTCACTTTGAGTGAGCTGGAGTATGCAAAGTCAGGAAAACCAACACAATCAATGTTTTTGTTGTTGTTGTTGAAGAAGAAGATAGAAGAAGAGGAAGAAGAAGAAGAGGAAGAAGAACGAGGAGGAGGAGGAGGAGGAGAAGAAGAAGAAAAAGAGGAAGAAGAAGAAGAAGAGGAGAAGAAGAAGAAGAAGAAGAAGAAGAAGAAGAAGAAGAAGAAGAAGAAGAAGAAGAAGAAGAAGAAGAAGAAGAAGAAGAAGAAGGAGGGGGAGGAGGAGGAGGAGGAGGAGGAGGAGGAGGAGGAGGAGGGGGAGGAGGGACAGGAGGAGGGAGGGGGAGAGGGGGAGGAGGAGGAGGAAAAGATGAAGAAGAAGAAGGAGGAGGAGGGGGAGAAAAAGAAGAAGGACAAGAAGGAGAAGGAGAAGGTAGTGCAGGAGGAGGAGGAAAACTACCTATATAAGATTATTGATAGAATAAAAATGAGTACAAACAGTTTTAAAGTGTTTTTGCACAATGACTGCCATCTGGTAAATACTTCATAAATTGTCATTATTGTTATTACCTTTAAAAAAATCATTTCACTATAGTAAACAGCTGCTAAAAACTCAAGACAAGAGAGTAGATAAGAGATGCATTTCTACCAATGAGATGGTAAAGCTTAAGTCTCAGTCAGAAAACTGATTGACTCAAAAGACAACAAGAATTCTATGTAGAGAATTAAGGAAGCAGCATAGCACTGAAACCGAGATAAGTTGGTCCAAGGATAATATTATTAGTATGTGTCTCAAGGATAAACTGGAGAAAGTGAGGCAATGTTATCCAGTGAAATTTTTACTTATACAATTCTCAGTCAATTAGCTTCACCTCCCATTAGTTGGTTCATGGGTGTCAGGCACAAAAAAAACTATAAACATTTTGATTTTAAAATATTTGAATTTTTGGCTCATTGGGTTGCAAGAGATCTTCTTGACCAGCCTGACCAACGTGGAGAAACCCCATCTCTACTAAAAGTACAAAATCAGCTGGGTGTGGTGGCACATGCCTGTAATCCTAGCTACTCAGGAGGCTGAGGCAGAATTGCTTCAGCCAGGGAGGCGGAGGTTGCAGTGAGCCAAGATCACGCCATTGCACTTCAGTCTGGGCAATAAAAGCGAAACTCCATATCAAAATATATATATATATATTTTTTTTTAAAAAAGCATGACTCTCAAATATCAACTATTCTTTACCAATGATCTCAAGGTTTAAGAAAAATGAAAAAACATTTTCATACCTCAAAGGATTAGTGACTCTTAAATTAGCTTACCTGAGTTTTATTATTTAAATTAGCTTACCTGAGTTTTTGAGTTTTTAACTTTTGCAATGGGTTCCACATAGTTTATTCCATGCAATTCCAATTTATTTTTATGAATTGCCACCTAACATCAGTATCTTTGGGGTTTGGACATCTCATTTATCATTGGTAACCAAGGCGTTCTGGATGAGTGACATTTTTCAGAAAGTTGAAACTTATTCCATAAAAATGTGAAAACATTTATTTTAATTGCTTTGACTTACATATTTTTCTACCTTAATAGAAGACATTAAAAATAATTTAACCTCTTGGATAACCCAAGAGCATGATTTGAGATTTCATTACTAGAAGTAATAAGATAAATAGATTTGAGTCAGCAAACCTGGAATTAAGATCTGGTTCTGCCATCTATGTCCATGTAACTTTGGACAAGTAACTTAACTAATTTGAGATACCAATGTTTTCATCTGCAAAGCTGGTAGCAATAATACATAACTCGTGTTATGTTGTTGTCATGGTTGGGTGAAATAATATGAAATATATAAAAGACTACCATTTATGATTTCCTATTGCTATAGGCTTACTGGGTAATACGCTTTTTCTTGATACAAATTTTTTTTCCCAGAAAGATATTCCATTTGAAATATTATGTTTACCAGTTGAGATGTGATATGGTTTAGCTGTGCCCCCACTGAAATCTCATCTTGAATTGTAGCTCCTATAGTTCCCACCTGTTGTGGGAGGGATCAGGTGGGAGGTAATTGAATCATGGGGGTGGGTCTTTCCCGTGCTGTTCTCATGATAGTGAATAAGTGTCACTAGATCTCATGGTTTTATAAAGGGGAGTTTCCCTACACAAACTCTCTTGCCTGCCATCATGTAAGATGTGACTTTGCTCCTCATTCACCTTCCGCCATGATTGTGAGGCCTCCCCAACCATGTAGAACTATGAGTCCATTAAACTGCTTTCCTTTATAAATTGCCCAGTCTTGGGTATGTCTTTATTAACAGTGTGAGAACAGACTAATACAAGATGATAACTTTTTCTTTTCTTTTTCTTTTTTTTTTTTTTTTTTTTTTGAGACAGAGCCTGAGCCTTGCTCTGTCGCCCAGACTGGAGTGCAGTGGCGTGATCTCGGCTCACTGCAAGCTCTGCCTCCCAGGTTCACACCATTCTCCTGTCTCAGACTCCCGAGTAGCTGGGACTACAGGTGTGAGCCACCATTCCCAGCTAATTTTTCTATTTTTTTGTAGACATGGAGTTTCACCATGTTGCTCAGGCTAGTCTTGAACACCTGAGCTCAGAGCTCAAGTGATTCACTCACCTTGTCTTCCCAAGGTGCTGGGGTTACAGTGTAAGCCACCGGACCTGGCCTCAGTCTTACCATTTTTAATCTTCCTTTTGCCAACTAAAAGTTTTGGCAATTGGCAGGAAAAGTCCACAAGCACCTGTCTCTCTGGCAGTGTATTCAGCCATCCCTCCTATGACTCTCGACGTACTGTCCATCCCCTTACCTTCTACCCCTGCTCACTGTTTTGTCCAGTAATTCTCCACCCTCTCTCCTGCATCATCATTTCCCATTTTCATTGAATAAATCTCAAGAGCATACAAACACATTGTGATTTCTCCCATCTTATTAAATAAAAAAAAAAACTCTCTTGACCTTCCATCACCTACAGCTACTCCCTATTTCTCTCTCTTTTTGGCAAAAATTTTTTAAAATGTTTTTAATATATAGAGAATATAGAGCATTCTCTGTGTTCATTCTCTGCAGTTCCTCTTTTCCAATTATCTCCAAAATTTCTTGCAACTAGTGTTTTGACCAATCCACTCTCATAAAACTTTTTCAACATGACCATGACCTCCAATGGCTTGCACGTTGTTGTTCCTCACCTTATTTGACCCTGTTAGCAGCATTTAACACATTGATTGCTGGCTTCCTTGAAACATTTCTTTAATTTGGGTTCTAGGACACTGTGCTCTTCTCCTTTGCCTCTTGCAACTCACTGACCACACCTTCTCAGTCTGTTGTTCGTTATTCCTCAGCTCCTAAATCTCATTATTTTATAGCACTCCGGGGATTCATGGTAATCTTAACCACACACATGGTATTAAATATCAGCTATATTCTGAAAACTCCCACAGTTACACCTCTAGCCTGAACCTCACCCCTAAACTCCAGATTCTTGTATCTAGTTGCCAACCTGACCCCTTTCTTGGCTGACTGATGGGTGTGTCACAACTCCCATGTAAAAACTATGTTCTTATTCTTCTATCCCTGGCATATTCCTTCCACAGCCTTCCCTCTCTGTTAACGACAACTACATTTTTCCTGTTGCTTAGGCCACAATTCATTCTTGACTTCTCTTTCTCTCTTGTGTTCCACTCAGCAAACCTTTTTGGCTCTCCCTTCAAAATATATCCAGGGTATGACCACTTCTCACCTCTTCCTTTGTCACTCCCGTGGTCCAAGCCTTCAAGATCTCTCCTTTGAACTACTTCAATAGCATCAACTGCTTTTTCCCTCTGATCTTAGTCTCCTAGAGACTATTCTATCCAGAGCAACCCTGCTAAAATAGTCCGACCGTTTATCTCCTCTGTGCAATCCAACCCTCCACCCCAGCGTCTTACTCAAAATACACGCTCTCCCTGATGTAGTAACCTCACGCCGCCTGCCCCTCCTGCCCCCTTCCTTCTGGTGTGCTAGCCCCATTGGCCTGTTTGCTGAGTCTTGAACATGGCAGGTGGCTCCCTGCTCAAGGCCTCCCTATTCGTGGTCTCTATAATTGCTGTTCCTTCAAGTAATTGATCACATTAAGACAGATAACAAGCCGTTAATGACTTTCAAGTTGTCTGGAATGTTTTTTACTCAAATACTCCAAAGCATAATACCTCATCTTCTTTTAAGTCTTTGCTTAAAGATTATGTACCATGTGAGATCTTCTCTGATTACCTTATGTAAAACAGCACTGTCTATTCCCTTTCTCTGATTTATTTATCTCCATAGCCCTTCTTACCACTGACATAGGATATATTTTGCTTTCTTGTTAAATTATTTTATTTATTTAATGTTTATTGTCTTTCTCCCCCATTCATATGAGCAGCAGTTTTTTCTTTATTTTCTTTACTGCTTTAGCTCCAAGGCCTCGAACAGTGCCTGGCACATATTAGGTATTAAATAAATATTTGCTAAAAGAACACTGAGTGAGAAAGAAAAATAAAAGAAAGAAAAATAAACTAGCTATTTCAGGAATAATCGAGTTCACTGACATGAACAACTCATATTCTGTTCATAAAAATATTATTAATATTCTTAATATTTTCTATGACAAATAGAAAAAGAATTCATGGACCAAAAAATCCATATTTTTAACTCTGAAAAGATAGTCTTCTTAAGAATGTATAAAATGTCTCTGAATTTGGTATGTTTGTCAATTAGTCTTCATCTCTTTTGTGAAACAGTGAGAAAAAAAAATCTAAGTGAAAGCAAACCATTGATCATAGGAGACAGAGAACAAGTTGTTAATGAGTTTCAAGTTGTTACAATGTATATGTTAAGGCACAATTGAAGGTGCTAATAGATCTCTTAAGTTCTGTGTGATTTTGAACAGGCACAGCTATTTCAATGATTCACTTGATCCCACTAAACACTTTCCCAAGGACTCAATTCATTTCTAAGAGCTTTTATTGAAGGCTTTTGTAGCCAATACCTGGAGTGTACTTTTAGATGAAAGAGGAGAACTATCTAGGGAAACCAGGCTGGGCTTCCTTTTGCAATGCAAATAAAATTCTTCAGTCCCCAATTTTTGTGCATTGTAGAAATACATTACATAGATAGTCACTCCTTAGGGAGACATCAACAGCCCCTTATGTTAACAAAAGTAAATGATTTTACATCAGAATAATATGGAGAGACACCAGGGTAGAACTGGAGCCTGAGAGATTGAGTGATCAAGGGAAAAGGAATTGGGCTCTGGTGACACACACACACATACACACACACACACACACACACACAGATTTGTGTCCCAAACTTCACTACTTTTAAACTAGGTGACATTGCACAATGTGTCTAACCTTTCTAAGCCCCGTTCCATAACATATGAAATAGAGTTGAGAAAAATCTTTAGCTCTTGTAGACATATAGATTAAAGATAATGTATGGAAAGCACCAATTACAACATCTGCACATAGTAGATGTTCAGTAATGGTAGAGATCATAAACAAGCAGGAAAAACAAGCAGGAAGACTAACATTTATTGGCAACCCGCTTAAGACACAAAATATCTATTCTGTGATACTTAAGAAAACTTCGACAATTTGATCTCTTCTCCAAACACATTCCCAAACTCCTCACTTTCGTTTGCTTCCTCTATGTCCTCGCATTTGTCTTGGCACCATATATTTATAAAGAAGCAGAAAGAAAAAATGATGACCAGCTAGCTCCACCCCGGCTCAGGCCCTAAGAGACTGTAGGGAAGGATAAAAGAGATAACAGAATACACGGTGAAATTTTAGTTCCTGTATAGTGGCGTAACTCCCTTACGGAACCATCTTCCCACCCATAACAACTACAGACCCTGGGGAAAAAATTCAAACCTAATAATCTTGACAAGTAAACAAAAGCAGGCAGATTATGGAGGTAATTGGAACCTCGGAGCAGCAACAAGAATGGGGGTGGGTTTTGTGTTCCTCTATGGCTTTGACTCAAATTTGGGCTACGCTTGCAGAATCTTGCTGCAGTACAGGAAGCTAAAACTATGTGGGAAGCCCCGTCGTCTTTCTGGCTGCAGGAACCAAGGAAAGAGGCTAGGACAACAACCACCATGGGAAAATGAGAAGGGAATCCCAGAAAGTAGAGAAGCAGATGAACAGATTCCCTAACCATATGTACAAAAACCAAAAATAATTCAGGTTGACCCCTTAACCATGCACATGTGAGACAGATACCAGGTTAGTTGGTATTTAAAAAAGGAAAACATTAGCAAAATTCCTCAGAGGAATATCAAATAACCTAAAGTCTATATACCAAAACATTGAGAATATCCAGATGGAATCCAAAATAAAATATAAAGAATGAGAAAAATACAACAAATTGTCAATGACTTAAAGTTCTACATCAAGAAGCTATATTTAAAATTTAAAACTCATATCAGACAAAGGACTTGAAACCAGAATACATGAAGAATTCTTATCATATACCAATTTAAAACTGGGCAAAAGATTTGACAGACATTTCACACAAAAAAAGATATACACATGAATAATAAGTGCATTAAAATGTCTATCACCATTTGTCATCACGAAGAAAAATTAAAACAATGAGATACCATTAAACATCATGTATTTATTTATTTATTTATTTATTTAAATTTGAGGCTGCAACTTCAAACTCCTGGGCTCGAGCAATCCTTCTGCCTTGGCCTCCCAACTAGCTAGGACCACAGGTGCAAACCACTATGCCCAGGTAATTTTAACTCTTTTGTAGAGAAAGAGGGGTTTCACAGTGTTGCTCAGGTTGGTACTGAACTCCTGGCCTCAAGTGATCCACCTTGGCCTCCCAAAGTGCTGGAATTACAGACAGTCACCGCACCCAGCCTGAACATCTTTTAAAATAGCTAAAATGTTTTTAAAAATTGGCGATATCAGGTGTTGAGGGTATTCTGTCCTCGTCAGTCACTTGTGGGAATGTAAAAGCATACAACCACCTTAGAGAACACTTTTGCAGACTTTTGGAAAGTTAAACATATGACATTCATAACCCAGCCATCCCACCTCTAGAATCTACCTACTAGAAATGAAAACATATGTGCACATAAAGACCTGCACACAAATATTCATAGCAGTTTCATTTGCAATGATCTCAAACTGGAAATAATCCAAATGTTCATCAGCAGAGAATAAAGAAAATACGGTATAACCATACAATGGAATAGTATTCAGCTACCAAAAAGTACTTCCCTACTAATATATGCATCAATGTGGAGTTACTCCGGAAATTATTATACCGAATAAAAGAATCCATTATATCTTTAAGAATAGTGCCTACTGTATATTTCCATTTTTATAGAAAATCTAAGTTTACCTATAATCGACCAGTGGTAAGAAATGCAGTGAAAGATGAAGTGTAAACGACACATAGAAACTTTTGGAGGTGATAGAAATATTTGGTACCTTAGTTGTGGTAATAGATTTTTAGTGTAATATGTATCAAAACTTATCAAATTATTCACTTTATGTATGTGCAGTTTTATTTTATATGAATTTTACTTTAGCAAGAAATAAAACATTAAGATAATAAATGCTACTTGTGTTTTAAAAAGAAGATATGGTACCTACTTTCAAAGATTTTTATAATCTGGAAGTAGAGTGAGATGAAACAATAATTTAAAAAACGTAAGGGGTCTGGTGTAGTGGCTTATCCCAGTAATCCCAGCACTTTGGGAGGCCAAAGTGGGAAAACTGCTTGAGGCCATGGAATTCAGGGCCCATCTGGGCAACATAGTGAGACCCCTCTGTCTCTACAAAAATAAAAAATAAAAAAAATTACCAGGGTGTGGTGGTGGACACCTGTGGTCCCAGCTACTCAGGAGGCTGAGGTGGGAGGATTGCTTGAGCCTGGGTGGTCAAAGCTGAATTAAGCTGACTGCACCACTGCACTCCAGCCTGGGTGACTAAGACCCTCTCTCAAAAAATAAAATAAAATAAGATACAATAGCTCTCAAAAGTGAAAATAAATATAATAATTTTGAATTTGGAAATGTAAGCTAATAAATCTTAAAGTCTAATTTTTGAATGAATAAGCAAGGCTTACTCACCATTTATGACTTTGTTCATACAAAGGTAACCTGTGAATCTAATTATTAGTATTCAAAGAACAAAGGAGGTCCTAGTTGTCTGTTTAAGCTTTAATTGAAAAACACATTAGAACTATGTTTGAAAACAGACCTTAAAACGTCTCCAGTGCTTATTCCAGAGCTCTGCATCTGTGGACCTTCCATTTTTGATCATTAGGACAATGATGGTAGAAACCAGAGCTTTTTCCTCTAAAGACATTTTTTCCTAATGTACAAGCCTTAAAAAGTAAGTCTGCAGGATTGCATGGCACGTTGAACCTCCATCTTTTGGCTCATTCACTGAAAGGGACTTTGTTATAGGCCACCAAGCATTTATCAAATATTCATGACAGGTCTGGTACTGTGCTAGACATTTTGGAGCAGGAAGGCGTACATGGAAAGAGTCACTATACCTGCTTTCATTCATGTAAAAATTAACTTTGAATACGTACAACAATTAAGGAATAACAGTAGTATAATAAATACCTTGTAGTGGTTAAACTATAAATGCAATTAAAAGAGCAAAGAAGGCAATACTGAGACAGAGAAATAAGCAAGACTTTCTCAAGTCTTGAGTCTGGACTTGAAAAAGGTAGAGGGAAATCAGCAGAAGTGGAGACAAATTCACTATCATTCATTCATTCAATGAATATTAAGAATCTACCATGCCAAGGCACTGAGCAAAATGCTAAGAACACAGCGGTGAACAAAAACGCACTAATCCTTGCCCCCACATGTTGCTCCCAGCCTACTAGAAGAAGCAGTTACTGAATAGATATGCAAATAAAAATAGAATTGCAAAAGATTACTAGTGCTGTGAAGGAACAGTGCACGGGTGGAAAAGATGCAAGAGCTGAGGAAAGAGGACATGCACAGAAAACACAAGGCCGCCAGGGGATGTTCAGGATTCCAGATTTTAAGTGCAACATTGTGACCAGCTGGTGAAGAAAGCATGCCCTGTAAGGTCAAATAAAGTCAACTAAATAGAGGGTACACTAGGCTGCTACCAAAGAACAACTTCACTCAAGTCTTCTCGCCTAATACCACTAGCCTCTCTCTCAGGCCCTGCTTCTCTTTGGGTTCACTTCTCCTCTGGCACCTTTCCCTTTGTCTAAGTCACTCTTTATTTCCCTGTTCAAAGTCCTGAGAAAGACAATCTGATTGGTCCAGGTTATTACCTTCAGTCCTGCTTGGGTAAAGTCTTTTGTACCAGAGCAGGTTACACATCACTGGCCAGCCTAGAAATTGGTTGCCCTTGGGTCACATGGTCATCCTAATCCAATCAGCTGTGACCAGGAGTCATATGGCACAGAAACGGCTAAGAAAGAAGAACCTAAGGTGGAAATGAAGATGGCAAATGCCATTGTCAATGGTATTTGTCAACCTTCTTAATATAGCCAGAAAAAAAAAAAGTTTCTCTAGTAGAGTGGAAGTAAGCAATAGAAGGCTTTGCAAATTAGAGAACTGAGCCTTTTTATGGAAACCATTGAAATCTTACAAAGGAAATATGCAGAGACTGATATGATGAAAGTGGAATTTCAGGAAGACAAGTGAATTTGTCTTAGTTTTCTGTTTCTTTTTCTACTAAACCATACATTGAGATTTAAAGGTCATAATATTTTCTCTTAGCTTCTCAGATCAAATGTGATGAGAAATGGGTACAGAGAGAGATGAAGGTAAAATAGCAGGCTAATTATTGATAAAGCTAGATTACAGAATATGGCTTAGCATTGACTTCCTCTTGAATTGACTGCCAGTCACTGGCAGGGTAGGGACAGAGCCCAAGGAGTGGAGGAGAAGGCACTATTCTGTTCAGAGGGCCAGTCTTAGGAAGAGAGAGAAAAGGTGGGGACACCCAGATCCCAACTCACCACACAATCACCTCTTTGATCTTGTCAAAGAGTAAAAGAAATACAGGAGCTATTTGTCACACAACTGCTGTTTTCTGAAAACCTGGCAAGTGGCAAGTCCTTTCCTGCAACATTTCTGTATCCTGAAGGCCTGTTATTCCTCACCCCTGATTTGCCTGTTTCATCCCCTGTCAATACACAAGAGGGTCCCTCCTCTTCCTCACCATTCTGTTTCTCCTCATTCAAAAGTCTGCTCAGAATTCAGCCTTTATATAGGGTTCCCATAAGAGAAATATCTTATCATATCTTTTCTTTTTATCACTCAGAATGTATAAAATATTTTATCATATAGGTGTTTTTCACTTAACATCATTACCCTAACTCAACAAAATTGGTTGTAAAACAATTCTTTCTGAAGCAAGAGAACTTTGCACTTTTTTAAAACAAACAGCCTACTCTGTTTTTTCAAATGTCACCCATTAGAAAATGAAGCAGGCACTATAGGTATTGTTGAACATGAATTCAGTCATTCTAATACAGTACAAAATCTGAAGACTACTCTTTAGGCCATTAACAATAATTCAAAAGATATTTGCATGGAGTACCCTAAGAAAAAATATGAAAACAGAGAAGTTCAAGAGAAGTTATAGAAGAAAACAGTACTGGAAATTCTGGCAGGTGAATTATTTGCTTTATTCTCTCACTTACTACTCACCTTGAAATATCAACAATCACAAAGATCTTAATAATTTTTTATCAGTTTGATGACTATAAAACTTTAAAAGAGGGAGAATATTTACTTCTAGCAAAACAAAGAAGCACCCATTATGTGGTAGCACATGTGGTTGTAAGACAATCAACCACAAACAACTGGTAACTTCATACATAAGTTGACTCCTTTTATCCCAAACCATGTTTATTTAATTACAGCCTTGTGCCTTCATTAACGATGTTTCCAAATATCTCTTGATCCTGGCTAAGTGTTTCTAAATATTGATCTTGGGTTAGCAATAACTGTGACATGTATAAAAGGGAGATATTAGGCAATTAAACTGTCCAAAACAGTTGACCAAGTCATGCAAATTCTCTAAACCTAGAGGAGGATCAATCTTGAAAGTGAAGTTGTGATTTAATTCATGCACTTCTTAAGTATGAGATTCTAAGTGAGCATTGGGAAGCATAGGAAACCTTTACTAATGAATCTTCAGGGACCAGTTAGCACAGTTTGTTAAATTGGAATGCTAATTAGGTCTAGGCAATAGTTTAAATCAACCTAAATGCTTGTTAGCTTGACCAATTACAGGTGCCCAATAAGTGTTTGTTTGAATTCAATAATTCTCTGTCCAGAGGGAATATTCTGGTTCATGAGTGGCTGAATTGAAAAACATAAGCTATTAGTCATGAATAAATTGCATATCAACTGGTGCATTTCAGCATTACTACTGGAAGTCAAAGGTCGCGGCAGTGATGGCTCAGTCGGGTACCTTTCCTTTGGTAGGTCCTATGCAGTGACATTTCCAAATGGACCTAGATTATTTTGAAGCTTTTTCATGGCATGTGTAATATTATGGAAAGTACAAGAGTGAAACACCTGGGTTATAAGTCAGTCCAGAACTACCAAACTATTTAATGACAAAGCAAGTCTAGAACCCACTGTGCTGACTTGTGGGGAGTCTTCCTTCCATTGTGGCCCCTCAAATCTTTCTTGAGTCTACATTTCTCCCTTTCCTACCCCCAAAACCTGCTGATTTCCCCTCAGTGTATTCTCAAATATTGAGTGTTAGGTTCAGATTAAATACTGTAGCCTGTATGTAGCCTTTTGATTCAACGACTGGTGTCCTGACTCCACAAAACCATCCCAGAATTGTTCCTGTCTCCCAGGTGCTAGAAACTGCATAGCCCAACACTTCCCATAACAACATACACAAAGCTAGCTCCAATCCTGCAATTACACAAGAGCCAGGGACACTGCTGCAGGTAATGAGTCAGGTCAAGAAGGATTCCAGTTTGTCTTTTGGGTAATTTAACCCAAAAGCAGAGGCAATGAATCATTGTGTTAGAAGAAACTACTTTGGTATCAGACAAAACCACATGGGGCTTAGGGCAAATTTCAAATGTGGCACTTCAGCAGTGGCAAATTAGTATTAAATTCAGTTGTATGTGTCAGAAAACCCCCAAATAAGCACTTAGCTAAGCTGTAGCTATGATTTCTGCATCCCAGCTAGTAGGAAGAAGGAATTGGAGGCCCCATTCTTCTAAGGACAACAGCCAGTAGTCTCCCATGTCATGCATACTTACAGGTGATGGGCCAGAACGTAGTGAAATGCCCCTGTCAAGGCTCAAGAAAGGCTGGGACATACAGCTTCCACCTGGGTGCCCTGCTAAAAACCAGATATTCTCTTGCTTAAAAAAAAAAAAAAAAAAAGCTGAACATGGTGGCTCACGACTGTAATCCCAGCACTTTGGGAGGCCTAGGTGGGCGGATCATGAGTTCAAGAGTTCAAGACCAGACTGACCAACAGGGTGGGTGAAACCCCATCTCTACTAAAAACACAAAAATTAGCCAGGCGTGGTGGCACACGCCTATAATCCCAGCTACTTGAGAGGCTGAGGCAGGAGAATCGCTTGAACCTGGAAGGCAGAGGTTGCAGTGAGCCGAGATTGCACCACACCACTGTACTCCAGCCTGAGCAACAGAGCAAGACTCTGTCTCACAAAAAAAAAAAAAAAAAAAAAAAAAAAAGGCAGAGGAGATATTGTATAGAAATTAAGTCTCTGTTTCATTCCCTTCCTAACTATGGGACTATGGGTAATAATTTTGAGCTAAAATCTTCTGTGATTTAAGATAATACTTCCTTTGTGTGGATTATTTTGCTTAACCTCTCAGCGGTACCTGACACTGTTCAGCACAAGCTCCTTGCTGAAACAATCTATTCTTCCCGTGACTTCCATGGCAGGATAGTCTCCTGACTTTCCTCTGACCTTTCTATGTCTTCCCAATTTTTGTTGTTAATAGTGTTGCCTCCTCTTCTTCTTTCTGTTCCTTAGTGTTCCCATTGGCTCTGTCCTGGAGCAGTTTCTTCCTCACTTCTCACTTTACCCATTTTCCTCACTGTTATCATGATGGAAGGAAGTATAGTGTACATTTATTGAATGCTTACTATACACTAGGAACTATAAGTGTGTTATATATAGCATCTCACTTAATCCTATCAACAATCCCAAAGCTAAATACCATTGTTATTATGGAGGTTGGTATGATCTGTCCACTGTTGAGCAATGTCAGGTTTGGATTTTAGTCCAGGACCATCTGACTCCCACAGATTTTGAGCTTACTACTACACCCACCCACCTTTCTCCAACCATGTAAAAGGAAAACCCTACCAGGCCTCAGCACATACTCAGTCGCTTACTGGATACATCCACTGATGATCATGTACACATTTCAAACCCAGGATGCCCCTGAGTAAACTCCTGGTTCTTTCATCAACTATTTATTGAGCACTTATTATGTGCCAGGCACTGCCGTAGGTGCTGAATCTACTGAAGCAACCGAAAGAGACAATCTCTAATTTCATGAAATTTACTGAAGGCACAAACAGTGAAAGAAACAACATCAGTTTGTGAGAAACACTACAAAAAATGAAGCAGGCTAAATGGATAGAGAGATGGAGAGGGCTGTACAGTAGGTGGAATAACGGCCCCACAAAAGATACCAACCCTCTAATCCCTAGAAGCTATGACTATGTTGCATTACATGGAACATGGAATTTTACAGATGTGGTTAAGATTAAGGGTCTTGAGGTGGGGAGATTTTCTAGAATAATGTAGATGAACCCAGTATCATCACATGGACCCTCAAAAGTGAAAAGTTAGAGGTATGTGACAATGAAAATGGAAGAAGATGCAGGAGAAATGTAAAGCATGAGAGGGAATTGACTGCCATAGCTGGCTTTGAAGATGCAGGAAGGGGCCACAAGCCAAGGAATGTGGTCATGGAAGCTAGGAATGGCTGTCAGTTCATAATCAGTAAGAAAATGGGGACTTAAATTTCTGCTGCTTTAAGATACTAAATTCTGATCTTTTTTTCCAGCAGCAACAGAAGACTAACGCAGGCTGTTTTAAGTAAGGTGGCCAGAAAAGGCCACTGAAAACAAAGACCTGGAGAGATAGCTGAGAGAAGAGTTTCCCAGCTAAAAGAAATGAGTCTGGAGTGAGATGAACTTGGAATGTACAAGGAATAGTAAGGAGGTGAATGTGTCTGGAGTGAGGGGAGAACTGTCGGAGCTGAGAGAGCAGGAACAGCCAAGGCCAGCAAATGTGGAGATGTGCAGGTCATGCAGCTTTGGATTTTATTCTAAGTACGATGAGAGGACTGGTCAGCAGGGGAGAATCACAACCTGACTTAGCTTGTAAGTTTGCCTGTGGGTGCTGTAATAAGAGTGGACTAGATGGGGCAAGTGTAGCAGGAAGGAGTCCAATTAGGAGACTCTTGATTGTTATCCAACATTCCAAATAAGAGAAGAAGACAGCTTGGACTAGGGTGAAAGAGGTGAAGTAATTGGTCACACATAGGATATATTTGAAAGTCAGAGTGCATTCTATTTTCTGATGACTTGGAAGTAGGGTGGGAAAGAGAGAAGCCAGGATGGGCAACTAAATGACTAAATGCATGGTGGTGCCAGACAATGACATGGAAAAAAGTGTGGTAGAAGAAGGTTGGGAGGGATCAAGAGTCAGGTTTTTTTAGACATAAGTTGTAGATGCCAAATAGCCATCCAAGTCAAGATGTCAGGTTTTTAGGTATGTGAGTCTGAATTTAGGGACAGTTTGGATAAGAGGCATGTGGTAGGCAGATTTTAGTTACTCCCCAAAGACATCCACATCCTAATTCCCAGAATCTGTATGTCATGTTACATGGCAAGGGGGGATTAACGGGTAACATATGGAACTGAAGTTGCAAAACAGCTCACCTTAAAATAAAGAGATATCCTGGATTATCTAGTTGGACCCGATGTAATCTAAAGGATACTTAAATGAAAAAGAGAGAGGCAGAGGACTCAGAACCAGTGATACGGCACACTTAACTAGCCAATTCTGGCTTTGAAAAGGATGAAGCTGGTTTTTGAAGTTGGTGGAAGTGGTCATGAGCCAAGGAATTGGGACATCCTTCTAAACACTGGAAAAGACAAGGAAACGGATTCCTTCTGAGAGCCTCCAGAAAGGAACACAGCCCTGCCAACACCTTGAGCTTAGTTCAGCGATAACCATTTCAGACTTCTGAGCTAAAAAGCTGTAAAATAATAAAAGGTGTGTTGTTTTAAGCCACAAAGTTTGTGGTAATTTGTTACATGTGCAATAGGAAATTACCATAAGGCATAATTTCTCTGAAACGTCAGTGTATCCTCTCTTGGTAAATGACATAAACTTCACCTGAAGCTTCACATGAAAGCAGAAATACGTGCCATCCTTAATTCTTTCCTCTCCTTCATGCTCCTAATCCAGTCACAACGAAGTTCTCTAGATTCTACTTACTAAATATTTATTCAAAGTTACCCTCTGTCTCCTTTCTCTACACAGGTCATGATCATCATCATCATTCCCCTTTGGAAAAGAAGACAATAGAAACCCACCATCTATTCCCCATTTAGCAACCAGAATAAGTCTTCTAAAATGAGTATTTCAAATTATTCCTCTCACCTTGAAACTTTTCAATGGCTTGCTGTTTCACTCTATAAATTCTCAACTGCTTGACATGGGTTAGAAGATCCTTCAAGGTTGCCTCTGCCTTCAGCCTTATTTCCTCACACTTGTCCTCACACTGAACTTCTTCCAGATCCTGGAAAGCATTAGGAGGCCTCTTCACTTCAGGTGTTGGCACTGGCCTTCCTCATCCTCCTAGAAAAGACTCTATCATTCGTTACTCCCTTCCCTATCTACCTTCAGGTTCCACACTGCTCCCTTCAGGTCGTTCTCAATCTCCTAAATTGTTAGCACCCTGGTATCAGGAACTTTTCTTTCAAGACGCTCATCACAATAGTGTTCTGTTTGTCTCCATGACAAACACGCTGCAGGGCTTTTGCCTGATTTGTTCAGTACTCTATCTTCATTCCTAGCCCCCAGCACATAGTAGGTGCTCAGCCAATATTTGTCAAATGGTAATTACTCACTGAAGACCTGCGAATTACTATGTTTAATTCTAACACGGTTCCTATGACATATTTAGTAACCATTTCCCGGAAAGTCCGTATAATGGAGCATTCAGATACTTCTAAACAATGCAACATTTGTGCCTATCACCAATTTTACATTCTTGACTTCTTCCCACCTTGAAGATGAACAGTAAGAGGTGAGAGACATTTTATTTTAATTTTTCTTGCATTTGTCATGTCACTCAACAATCATTCAATAAGTATTTATTGATACTTGTGCCAATCACTAGGTGTTGGGAATACAGCAAGTGAATAAAATCGTCTGTTTTCATGGAGTTTGCAGTGTGTGTGTAGATAGGGTGAGAAAAAGTCTGAAAGTAAGCCAGCCGAAAGCTATATAAAATATCAGACAGTAGGCCAAGCGCGGTGGCTCACGCCTGTAATCCCAGCACTTTGGGAGGCCAAGGCGGGCAGATCACGAGGTCAGGAGATAGAGACCATCCTGGCTAACACGGTGAAACCCCGTCTCTACTGAAAATACAAAAAAATTAGCCAAGCGTGGTGGCGGGAGCCTGTAGTCCCAGCTACTCGGGAGGCTGAGGCAGGAGAATGGCGTGAACCCGGGAGGCGGAGCTTGCAGTGAGCCGGGATCTCGCTTGGCGCGACAGAGCGAGACTCCGTCTCAAAAAAAAGTACCAGAGTCAGAAAGAAGTGTGCGTTGATCATTTTTTTGCTTAGAGAGATTGGGAAAACTCAAGAGAGTAAAACATCTGAGCAGGGACCAAGAGCAATCGGGGAGTCCGTATCATGTCACAGAGAATCGTACAAGCTTAGGAATCTTGCTTTCTAAATTCGAACCGCAGGTTGCCAGTTACACCTGTATGCGACTGAACAAGTACTTTAACCTGTCTCTTAGCTGTAATACTACAAACCTCAGGCTTGTTAAGAGAAAATGCTCCGCAAGGAATTAAACACACAAGGTTCTAACGCTGGGCCAAGACTGGGAAACGAACTCTGGAAACTCACCCTCTGCTCTCCAAGAGCGTCTCCCCTCTGGCTGGATCGCAATTGGTGATTGGCTACTTAACCCGTCCGTCCTTTCCCGCCCAGCGTCCAATCCAATCCCGCCCGGCTCCGCTCGGAGACAGTTCGCCGAGTGGGCGGTGTCCATGACGTTTTATGACGTGTTGCGTCACGGTGGGCGGAAGTCGCGGCCGCTGTTTTGAAATCGGGCCGCGGGGGGTCTCTCAAGCTGGGTCCAACGCTGAGGCCCCACAGCCTCCCAATTCCGGGCGGACCCCTGACGGGCCTGAAGCTGCAGCCGCGCCATGTCCACCCCTCCGTTGGCCGCGTCGGGGATGGCGCCCGGGCCCTTCGCCGGGCCCCAGGCCCAGCAGGCCGCCCGGGAGGTCAACACGGCGTCGCTGTGCCGCATCGGGCAGGAGACGGTGCAGGACATCGTGTACCGCACCATGGAGATCTTCCAGCTCCTGAGGAACATGCAGGTAGGAAGGCGGGCGCGCAGGGCCAGCGAGATGCAGCTGGGAGGGAAAGGGGCGCTGGTTTCCTCGTTACCTCGGGCCCGTGGATGTCAACTGGGCTGCCCTGGGCAAACCTTAGGTGTAGGGTCACCCCCATTCATACTCAGGAGTGTCCCCAAAAGTCGGAGCTGTAGAGGTGATGTTTTTCCAGACCAGATTTCTGCATAATTGAAGCCAATTTTTTTTAGATTCGATCGAGCTGTTTAGTTACCATGTAAACTCTTGCACCTTTCAAGGTAAAGATGGGGTCGCACTCCACTTCCCTCTTTAGGTTGCTTTAAATGTTTTTTCCAGCATTTCTTCTGGGGAGGTCCAAGGAGTTGAAGAATTTACATTATATTTTTAAAAAACAGTCCTCCTTTTTTTTTTGGCATAGTTAATATACAGTAAACTACACTCACTTAAAGTTTTGACATATATGTGTACTGTACTGTGTATACTTGTGAAATTATCATCACAATCAAAATAGTGAACATACACATCACCCCAGAAAGTTTCTTCGTACCCCTCTGACATCTTCGCCTCCCACCTTCCATCGCTAAGCAACCATTGATCTGCTTTCTGTAATCATAAATTAATTTGCATTTGCTAGAGTTTTATATAAATGGAGTCTACAGTATGTGAGCTTTTTTGGTCTGAGATCCTTCACTAAGCATGCATCAATAATTTCCTTTTTATTGCTGAGTAATGTTCCATTGTATCAATATATCACCATTTGCTTACCTTTTCTTCTGTTGATGGACATTTGGGTTGTTTCCACTTTCTGGTTGTTATAAATAATGCTATGAACTTTTGCTGACAAATTTTTGTGTGAACATATGTGTCATTTCTCTTGGACAGATTCAGGAGTGGAATTGCTGGATCATGCGATACATGTCTGTTCAATACTTTAAGAAACTTTTCCAAAGTGGCCTGAGCCATTTTACCTCCCGATTATTACTAGTGGGAATGTAAACATTGCTGTTTAACGGTTCTCGTTTCTCCTCATCCTCATCAACACCTGTTGTGTCTTGATGCTTTCCAAATACTTCTCCCAGTCTATCCTGCCTTTTTGCTCTCTTAATATTATCTTTTGAAGAACAGACATTTTTAATTTTGATGAAATCCAGCTTACTGATACATTCTTTTATAGATTTTGCTTTTGGTGTCATACCTAAGAAATCTTTGCCTAACCCAGGGTGACAAAGGGTTTCCGTTTTCTTCTAGAAGTTTTGTAGTTTCAGGTTTTATATTTAGGTCTACAACCTATATTTAGTTTTGTGAGTTTTTAAATATATATACATAGTGGCAGATACGGATCCAAGTTCATTGTTTTGCATTTGGATATCCAATTGTTCCAGCACTATTTTGCTGACCCATTTTTAATGCTTGTTTATGTTACCCACTACATGTAGTAGATATTATTCTTGTTTTAAGATGAAGATTCTGTACTTCAGAGAAGTAAAGTGACTTGCCCAAACCTAGTCAGTGGTAGGGTAGATTTGAAACCAAGTTTTCAAAATCTTACAGCTCTTATTTCTGTGGTTGTCCAAAAATGTGTTTTATTGCTTTTTTTTTTTTAACTGGTCAAGATTTTTTTTTTTTCCTCCTGATTATAAGAGTAATTCAGGTTTGTGGAAATTTTTAAGACTATGTGAAATATAGTACAAAGGAAATCCAGGAGAAATTATGACATTCTTTGGCAATAATTAAAAAAATGAATAGATTCATATCCAGAATGAATAAGGTGCGGATTAAATAATGTCTCAGAATTTAGCATATTTAAAAAAATTTTTGTCCTGTTATATGCAAAGCACTGAATAATACCTAACACTTATGAAGTACTTTCCTTGGTCAGGTACACTGTTATAGGAGCAGTTTTAAGGAGTATTTTTATCCCTATTTTACAGTGAAGGAAACTGAGGCTTAACAAGAGGAAAAAATAAATTACCCAACATCACACATGACTAATAGCTCTTCCTAGTAACCTCTTTTTAATACTAACTTGCTGTCAATGTGCATTATTAAAAGATATAATACAGGTTCATGTTCTACACAGAAAGAACTAAGCTTTTTCAAAAAAAGTATTTTATCAATAACTAGATTACATGTGGACCTGCATTCAAAGCCAACTTTTTTTTTTTTTTCAGTTTTTTTGTCTGTAAGTTTATTCAATGCAAAATAATCCTCTCCAATTTTACTGAGGTGGCTGACCACGTCCACGACCAAATCCGCCTCTAAACTGGAATTCGGTTACTGACCCAGCCCCAGTCTCGGCTTTCTTGCCGGCACGAGGCGACACGGGCACTCCGTCTGTAGGTATGTCTGTCGGCGTCCCCTCTTGTGAGTTTGCAGGTTGCTCACCCTCCAGACCTTTAGGCCGAGGCCTGCCAGTCTCTGGACGACTGCCGCACAGGGTGGCAGGAGCAATCTCCCAGGGCAGATGAAGGTAATCACGGAGATACTGGATTCCCTCATTGGTGAGGTACCAGTAGAAATGTCTCCAGGCAAACTGTTCCTTCACGTAGCCTCAGGACTTGAGAGACTGCAGGGCCTTCATGACATGAAGGTTGGACACATTCTTGTTTGCCAGCTCCGGGTGGTTAGGCATGTGGAATCCTTCTTGGCCACCATGACTCCCTCCTTAAAAAGGAGTTCATAGGCTGGGCGCAGCGGTTCACTCATGTAAGCCTAGCACTTTGAGAGGCGAAAGTGGGCGGATCACGAAGTCCGGAATTCGAGACCAGCTTAGCCAACAAGGTGAAACCCCATCTCTACTAAAAATACAAAAATTAGCTGGGCTTGGAGGCACGCGCCTATAATCCCAGCTACTCAGGAGGCTGGGGCAGGAGAATCGCTTGAACCCTGGAGGCGGAGGTTGCAGTGAGCCAAGATCACGCCATTGCACTCCAGCCTGGGCGACAGAGTGAGACTCCGTCTCAATACGTTTCTTCTTAAGCTTCAACATTTCAGCGGCTGTAGGGTCTGGGGCCCAAAGCCAGCTTTTGAGGGACTATGATAATTATATGTGTGCTTTTCATTTTGGGAAATCTGTGGTCACTCATCTAAGACCCTTTGGGGCCTATCATAATTGGCTGAAAAGATAACAATGGGCTCCTTCATTTCCAAAAAACTAGAAGAGGTGATAGAAACAGGATATTCTTAACTACATATAACCTAGTGATTTGTTAATACATTTTTAGCATTCACATTTTTAAATAATCCTCTGTATTATTGATCTATGAGAGTAAACTGCTGTGAATACAGACTGCTAAGAATTTTTCTAAGCGTTTGTTTTAAAGAAGTGGTTCCTGGTACACACTAGATGTCTGTTAGCCACTTGAGAGTCTGATGAAAACTGTAAACTCTCTTCAGAGAAAAATACACATACACATGCATTTTGAAAATTTCAGGGGTTAAAGGAAGATTTAGGGATACTCCCCAAGTATCCTTAAATCTCAGATTAAGAGTCCTTGTGGAAGATACCATTGCTTTTGTTTTGTTTGTTATTCTTTGAATCTTTAATTTTTTAAATACATAGTACATTCAGAACTCAGGAATAGAAAAGGACAGTGCAATGAACATTTTCCCTCCCATTCCTCTCTCTTATACTATGTACCTAACTCCTCTCCACAGGCAGTGACTGTGAGTGATTCTTCCTATTTTTGTGTATCTTTCCAGATATTCTCTGCATGTTAAGCAAATGTTTATGTATATTGTTTCATTTTTCCCTTTTTTGCACAGATAATAGCATATTATACATAACCATTTTGTATCTTGCTTTTTTCAGTTGATATATTCTGGAATTTATTCATATCCGTACAGCAAATACTCCGTTTTCCTTTTTATAGTGTATAGTTCACACTGTGTGGAAATACAGTAATTTGTTAAACCAGTTCTCTAGTGAGGGCATTGGCTGTTTTTCATCTTTCCCTGTTAGGCTGCAGCAAATAACCTCCTACACAAATTTGCACTTATACCTGTAGGATACGTTTTTAGAAATAGCTATGTGCTTTTGTAATTAGACACATTTCGATGAATTGTCCTCCACAGAGATTGTACTAATTTAGGCTATGGCCTAAGACCAGCACAGTGAGTTGTATCTTTTTTGGATCTTTGATCACTCAATAGGTGAAAATTCTACTTTACATTTCTCCTAGTTTGACTGAGTTTGAACATCCCTTAAAATATTTGAATCATTTATATTTTTTTCCTGCTAAATGCTTGTTCACTTATTGTTTACCCATTTGTTTGTCTTTTTTACCTATCATAATTGTAGGATTTAGCTATTTACATACTAGAGAAACCTGCTCTGTGTGATACAACTTGCAGTTATTTTTTTCCCCCAGTCTTTTACCTTTTGGCTCTGCTACTGGTAGTTTTGCCATGCATTTTTTTTTTTTTTTAAGAAGTTGAATGTATTAGTCTTTTAGGACTTCTAGGCTTTATGCCTAGTTAGAAAGGTCTTCCCCACTCAAATTAGAATTCTATAATTTTTAAAATTTCAGTCTTTACATTTAAAACTCTGATCCTTATGGAATTTATCCTATAAAATGTGAGGTCTGGGCCTAGCCCTAACTTTTTCAAAGGGTTCACTGAATAATTCACTTGCTTCTTCCAGTGATTTCAGGTAGCTTTTATATAAGTGAATTTGTTTCTGGATGTTCTATTCCACGTAGCTGCCTATCTTTTATGTATTAATGCAAAACATTCTTATAATTTGTCAGGATGTATAATGTGCTTACACTTACTTTTTCAGAATTTCCCTGGCTATTCTTGCTTATTTTTCCACATGTATTTTAGAATCAGTTTATTCTAAGAAAAAACCTGTTAGCATTTTTATTAGGATCATTCAGCCTAGAAAGACTTGACATCGCTATGATGTTGACTTTTAGTTCTTTACTAACCAAGAACATGGAGTATTCTTATTCTGTTTTCCTATAAGGTATCTTAAGTTTTCATTTTTATCTTGAGATTTTAAAAGTTTTCTTCCAGATATTTTATCTTTTCTGTTGCCATTGTAAATGGGGTCTTCTTTTCCCATGTTTTTGTTTGTGTTATAGATGAAAGCAGAGCTATTGCTTTCTCTTTGGATCTACTTCCTTATGGAATTCTTTTATTTTTAGTAGCACTTTATCATATTATTTGTAGATAGATTATGATGCTTTCTTTTTAATATTTCAACATTTTTTTCTCTTTCTTCTCTAATTGCATCGGCTAGTGCTTCCAGAACAGTGTTCACTTATAGAATTAGCGTCTTAGTAGACATCCTTTTCTGTTTCTGACCTTAGGTGGAATGCTTCTAATGATTCCACGTTAATCATGGTGCTGACTTTTTAACTGAAATAAATGAATGTTATCACACATTGCGGATTTTTTTATTGAGTTTTATATTGATTTTTAAAATGGATGTTGAATTTAGTTGAATGCCTTCTTAGTGTCTATGTATATGGATCATGTATTTATGGGTTTTCATCCACACTCATGAGTGAGATGGTTATTGATGAGCTTTTCAGCTGAACAGCTACACCACGGTATATACCAAGGGATCTTAGATATTTTTACTGCGTATACTCTGTGCTATGGGAACCTTGTCTCTCTCGTGTTTACTGCTGTATCCCAGCTTCTAGAACAGTGCTGACACATGAAAGGTGCGTGGTATTTTTTTTTAATGATTTAGTAAATTAAGTTGGTAAGTTTGGATATTAGATTTAACATCTAATATCTTCCTAAGTCAGCAAATTTGGGAAGCATGATTCTTTGCATTTCAAAAGGATTTTTGTTTTCTTTATGACAGTATTTATTAAGAGTTCTTTTATATAATACATCTGAATAAATTTTAAGTATAGATTTATGGGTAAAATAACTCACTAAAGTAAAATAATTCACACTGTACTTTAAAGCCTTCTGTGTGTGTGTACTATGCTAAATATGGTAATATAAACTTAAGTTCCAGTCTTTACTAAGTAGAAAATATGGGCAAAGTATTAAACCTCATAATGCCATAATAAAGATACAGAGTGCTGTTCTAGGCAAGACATAATCATCACGCTCCTTTTTGTCACCTAAACAAGAAAGCAAGGATCCACTTAAACTTTTCTCTGAATTTCTAGTTAGTGTCTGTGGAATTTCATAAACTGAGAGTTCATGAGGAGAAAGCTTACATTGTACTGAGAAATGAACTCTTAATGCCTTTCTCCTTTAAAATGTTTTGACTAGTTCAGCCTTTGATATTTTATCACATTTCTTTGAGGCATTGTAGAGTGTTTTAATGCTTGAGAATTTCTGAAAATCCTAATAATATCACACCTCAAATAATTTGAGGAGATCCATCTTCTTAACTCATAAACCATAACATTATAGGAAATTTAGAAGTATGAGAAAAGAAGAAAATAAATTATTCAAGCCTATTTATCTTACACATCTTTTATCAACTACATATAGGGTTTTCCAGTCTTTTTTCATGTTTCTAGTTGTAATCATTATATGTCCTGTTTTCTTTTCACTCCAAACATTGTATCATGGTTTTCCTTTTTTTTTTTTTTTTTTTTTTTTTTTTTTTTTTTTTTTTTTGGCATTCCTACCTCATGTGTTTAAAAAAAAAAAAAAAAAAAAAAAACGCAAACTGAGGCTTAGAAAGACTGGACTGATTACCTAGCTATTAGATAGTAGATAGTTCCTTTGTTTTTAAATCACCTGATTCAAATCCTCAAATAGGTATACATGTGAATTTCTACAATTAAAATGCCTGAATACTAGAAAATGTGGTACTCTATAAATATTATTGATTCCAGTATTAGGGTGATGCCACAGATTAAATTGTGGGAATAAAATATTCTACGGCTATACAGAGAAAGATTTTGTTCATGAGTTTCAGCAATGCACAAGTACATATTTAGTTATAAATTCTAAATAAATAGTCGATTTTTGTTTACCTGTCTTTTTTTTTTATTATTTCAATGTATACTTTTCTTCTCTTGATAAAATTCCTGAATTAAAAATATATCAATATCTAAGACAGAGTTATGATCATAGCAGTTACTTTTAATAATTTATTAATGGTGTTCAAGTATAGGTGGGACCCATATCTCCTGCTATTGATTTTTTTTAAGTAAAATTTTAAATGACAGGTTTATATTTTAATGTGTGCCTTAAGCATCTTAATTATCTTATCAGAGTTAAGGTATTTTGAGAATATTTTTGCAATACCTGCCATATGTTCTTCATTTTCTTCCACTAGAATATCATAAGATTCACTTTTTTTGTGTGTGTTTTTAACTGTACTTTGTTTTTAACTTCTTGGTTGAGGTCAGCAGCATGCTGCATTTATATAATAGTAACATTAAAATTGTACATTCTTTTTAAAGTTACACTTCAAAAATTAAAGGGGAAAAACTATTTCAAGTCAGGGTTTATCACAAAGTTTTTCTAGGTCTGTTTTATAGCAGTGAAAGAGTTTGCCAAGTTGTTAATAAATGGGCGTGCATTACTCTTACATTCTTAAAATTGAACTTGATCAGTTGTGAGAGACAGCTTACGTCTCTGCATTGCCTAAAAATTGTTTCTGTTTATTGGCTTTACTTATAGAAAATCTTGATTTTTTTTTTCATTACTTTATGTTTTTATTCTTTGTTTTTCCTGATAAGCTGCCAAATGGTGTCACTTACCACACTGGAACATATCAAGACCGGTTAACAAAGCTACAGGATAATCTTCGCCAACTTTCAGTTCTCTTCAGGAAGCTGAGATTGGTATATGACAAATGCAATGAAAACTGTGGTGGGATGGATCCCATTCCAGTTGAGGTAATTTTTTGTGATAGAGGGAGGATGAATATAAGCTGTGAATTAGTGTCAAGACAGTTGTTACTGTTTTTCCTCTCTCTCTCGTTTTAGCAATATTTCCAGGTTTTGAATTTTATTAGTTTTACTTTTGACCACAGAAGATGAAAATGTGATATATATGCATAAAATACTACTATATTTTTACATTAATAATTTCTTGTAGACTTTGACAGGCTTATAGTAATTTTTGTTAGGAAGAAATGGTTTTCTGTGGCAATTTTTATTGCTATCAGTGTCTCCTTTTAATTAAGTCAGGGATATTTTTAGTAGGAATTTTAATAGTATCATATACTTTTAAGGTGGTTTTCATGAAGTACTTTACAGATAAAATATTATTTTTATTATTATTAATTTAGATTTTATATTTGGCCCAGTGGAATCACTGTATTTTAAAAAATGTACTCTCTAAATTTCATGTTGCATCCCACCTATTTGGTTAATTAGGCATACATTTCTATAAGTGACCATTTCCTGTTGACAAATTATTTCTCTACCACCAAAGGAAGCTGGTAAAAGATGACCAGAGAAAAATTAAACTGCAAAAATGCCTAAAAAGAAGGGGTCAGAGATGTGGGAGAAAGATCAGAAATGTGGCCTGCATTGTCAGATGCTGCAGAAAAGTCAAGGAAAATCAGGAATGAAAACTGTCCAGTAGATTTTGCTAGATGAAAATTGTTAGGATATTTGAGTAGAGCTTCAGTGAAATGGTAGCAGCACGAAGTCTGATCGCAGTCGGGTGAAGATTAAACAGGAAATAAGAAGCTGGAGCCAGCAAGTGGGTATCAGTCTTTCAAGAAGCTTTGAAAAAAATAAGACAGGAAAGCAGTAGATGGAAGGAGAGATGGAACCGAAGGTTTGCAGGGGGAAGAGGAGCTTCTCCCCAAACAGAAGAGACAGGAACATGTTAGAATAATAAAGGAAGAAAGCTGTAGGGAGAGGTTGGGAGAAGGGTGTATAAATAATGAAGACAGGAGGGCAATCAGGCCACAGGGATGGAGACTAATCGTCTTCAGGAGGAAGGACAGCTCTGCATTGAGAGAGAGAAAACAAAGAAAAGGAGAATGTAGACATGGGTGAGTTTATATATATCCCAAGAATTTTAAGAAGTTTTGTCAGGTCAATCTTAGTTTTGCCAGTCATTTACCTTTGGCCTATTCCTGCATTGGTAATACACAATAGTAGAGGCTAGGTGATTCCTGAAGTCTGTCACACTTACGAGGTAAATTCCATCACTAACCGTACATACTTAATTATGATTCTGCTAGAAGTTTCATTGCTATATAAATTTGTTTCTCCTACAAAAAAAAAGTTCTCACAACTGAAAAAACTTAAGACGTCTAGAAATTTGCATAGACTCTGAAGTTTTAGTTTGCAAGTTAATGACATTTATATAATACAGATCCGTGAAGTTCTTTTCTTTTTATTACAGATGAAGGAAAGCCTGTTTTATCTATCTCAATAGACTACAAATCTCTTAGGGGCAAGAATCACATCTTGTTTGGCATTAGTTTTATAGTGTTTCGTAATTAAATATTTGCTAATTGAATGAGTAGGGTTTTTTTTAATTTTTATTTTATTTTATTTTATTTTTTGTTACTTCTCCCATCTTCCTGCTGGAAGTATTGTTTAGTTATACATGACAACCAATGTTATAAAGGCTGTTTTGCAAAAGAAACCTGAAAGGGTATTGTGTAGAATGCATTGAAATGGTCAACTATTAAAGCTCTTATTTCAGGCTATCACCTGAATTGAAATTTATTTTTATACAAATAAAACTATAAAAATTGACTTTAATCTGATATATTCTCTATACCAGTGATTAGAAAACTTGAATTATATTTTTGACTTTTAATTTTTGTTAATCATTCCCAGCAACTTATTCCATATGTGGAAGAAGATGGCTCAAAGAATGATGATCGGGCTGGCCCACCTCGTTTTGCTAGTGAAGAGAGGCGAGAAATTGCTGAAGTAAATAAAGTGAGTTGTTAGTTTTTACATTTTACGTTTTAGAGTTATTGATAAAAATTACTAGGGAGTCTGATGTAACTCCAAAACATAATTTGAATTATCAAATTACATGAAGTCGTTTCTGTGGCAAACTTAACCTATTTAGAATACAGCCAAGAACTGAAAGGTAAGCAGAAATGCTGTCTGAATAGTCAGAAGAGAAATTGCAAAATTCATTCGATAAAGCTCTTAGAAGAGCTCCTTAGATACTTAGTCACAATCCATTTACTTTTTTCTTTTCTGGGCAGAATTCTATCTTTCTAGCTTATAGCATTTTTGGAGCAGCAAATGATAAAAATTTACAAATATGAAATGTGAATGTCTCAACACCTGAATAAAAAATTTAGAGAACTATCCCAGCATTATTCTACTCCAACCCCACCAAAAGCTTCTAACTGGAATTATTTATCGCTGAATACTTTCAGAAGTTCGGAAGATAATGTTCAAATAGTTCTTGTGAAACAGAGAGAAATAGGGAAAGGTGTCTGTTCATTCTGTGGTGGAAATGTGGCCCCAGCTTAGCGAAATCTACTGGACATAGCACAGTGAATACAACTATCAGCTTCACTCTTTCAGTGACAAATATAGATTGCCCCTTCCTGAAATTCTTAATTCTAATTAATAGAACTCACCAGTGTATTAATAATCCACCACAGCCAAAGAGTCTTCTGAGGTATATAAGATTTTATAGTTCAATTTGTATGTATAATACATGATGTCAGTAGACTACCTTGGAAAAAGATTTTCTCACATGTCAAAAAGACATCAGATAAAATTCAATACTGTTGCTGATTCAAAGGACACTTAAAACTATTAGCAAGACAGTGTTGGTTTTTTTTTTTTTATCTTTTTCTTTTAGATAAATAGCCAACATTTTTCATAAGGTGAAATATAGAAGTATCCTTATTAAAAACAAGCATGAAATAAGATGCTTTATACCACTATGTTTAATATTATTTTAGAAGTTATAGCCAGTACAAAAAGACAGTGAATAAATGACAGCTGGGAAACAGGAGTTACTATGTATGAGCTTGTTAGAATGATCAAAGAAACTCAACTGATGAACAACTAGTCTATAAGAGTTCCGTAAAAGGGTCTAAGACAAGACTGATACCATGCTCTTATAATGCTGTAAACCTGTTAGATTATAAGATACTATTGACTCTTATAACAATTCATATTTAGTAGATAGGAATTATGTCAATCATGTGTGTGAATAAACTTATTAAGATACATAAAGGAAGCTTTGAATGATTAAAAGAACATATAAAGTTCTTGGATGAGCAATACATATTATAAAAACACCAGTCTTGATTACTTCACAGTTTTAATACAGTAACAATCCAAATCCTAATAATAAAGCATGCAAAAATAATAGGATTGTAGTGCAATACCAATCAATAAACAGATCCAGATAAAACCCAAATGGGATTTTTTTCTTGAAAGTATACAGAAATATCAAAGAAAATGTTGATAAGTATGACTAATAAAGCAGAATTCTTAGCTTCAAAAATTAAACTGTAATATGAAGCATATTATACAAATGGTAATTAGGTGTGTAATACTGGCACAAGAATAGGCAGATTAGTAAAATAATCTAGCCAGAAAAACAGCCTTCTCATTGTACATGAGAATTTAATATGACAGAAGAGGGCTTGTGTGAAAAATTAGTCTTTAGAAATAGAAACTTTGGGGGCGAAATTAAGCTAGCTTTTTACATTACACCATATATCAAAATGAATTTCAGAGTTGAAAATAAGACCTGCAAAACAAAATATTGGATAATTTTTTAAGTATTTTAAAACTCGGAAGAAAGGAAAAAGATGGATAGATTTTATAAAATAAAATTTTGCAACTGTTTTAGAAGGTGAAATACATATTTAGAAAACTATTTCCAAAAAATCTGATTGTAATGAATGACAATCATAATAAAAAACTCACAGTAAAAAATTGGTAGAGGGTGAGGAAGAGATTGGGGACTTTTAGTTTAGATCTTGAAAAATAACTGGTATTTGATAGTCTAGATATATGAGACATTCATTTATTAAGACGTGTTATATGTTTCTGTTGATAAAATATGTATTACCTCAATAAATGTGTTCTGCTTATTTTTCTCTAATACGGATTTTTTTATAAAATATAATTAAATATGTATATAAATAAAACACCATTTTAATAATAACTTTGGTTTCAGAGTACCACATGTGTAACTAATGTAAATATAGTTTGTTCTGTACCATAGAGGATTTTATAATATTTTGTAAAAAATAAAGTTGTATAAATTCAGAAAGATACTTTTTCTAAATTTACATTTCTCTTCAATTTTCATGAAGTTTCTCTTTTTTCCCAATTTGATAACTTAGAAATAACGTGTCTTTGACTTTTAAAAGTTCTCGTTTATAATCAAAATATGGTAATTCTTTGGCAGCATGTAACCGAAAAAATTCTTACTAGCTACTGACATAGAGTTTTGTGGATTTTAAGTAAAGGATATAATTGAAACAAGGATATGATGTATACAAGGACTTCTTTCTCCACGTGAGGATTTAGCTCTCTACAGCCTCTCTCTCCTGGACCCACCTACATAATTGTTTCCCTCAAACCTTTCAGTGCAGTTATGTCATATTTGGGGTTCAGTAAATAATCTGTGTCATATAATTATGGCTTCGTAAGTATTGTTTATTGCTAAACCACATAGTAAACTAGGGTCACATTTCCTTGGTTGAATAATTTTTTGTTTTTCTGAAGTTAATTCTTACCTCTTTAATTTTCTAAAATTTTAGTTAGTTTTTTGTGCATCTATGATAGCATCTCAGTACTATTTTCTAATTTTCCACAGAGTCAGAATCATTACACAGGTTCGTGGTTCTCATCCCACCCTCCCAAGTTTTCTGTGGTCTTATAGGTCTGGATGAAATGCTGGTTAGGCCTGCTTTTTAGCTCTGGGACTTTCCTTCACCTCTTCTGTTGGTTTCACTATTTCTTCAGCTCATGTCTTCCTCTTTCTTGGTTTTCTTCCTTGTTGGTAATGTACATACATCAGTGACTTCTTTAGAAGGAATGCAGACACTTAAATTTTGAGTCCTTACGTATTTGTCCAGTTCATAGTTTGGCTGGCTATAAAATTCTATGTTGTAAGTTACGTTTCCTCAGAAATTTGAAGGCATTCCATAATCTAGTGTAGGGTTTGGCAGACTTTTTCTTTAAACGACTAGGTAGTCAATCTTTTAACCATTCCTCTAGTTTTCATCCCCAGGGCTCAGCTAGTGCCTCTGAGATGGTCTCTGTCTGTGGTTCTCCATGGTGGATCAGGCCTATTCTCAGTGGTATCCTTCTTGCATGCCCAGGCCTTCTCTGAGTCACTGACCACTCCCTCTTTACTTTTCATCTTAAAATTTACCTTGCATCTGCTGTTGTGTCCTTTGTAATCACTTTTCCTTGCATCAGTTTATAGCTTTTTTTATTCCTCTCCTGCCACACACTCAATAGATACACAAAGTTTCTGAAAGTTTGTGTATGCTTATGGAATGAAAGTGTTTTCAATTTTTTTCCCCATTTTTACTTCTGACATTGAGATCTCTTCCTTTGATTAAATGACTTGGATCTGTTCTAAGTGCTTTTAACTTCAGTATAAAACATATTTTAGTTAACGTGATATCAAACTGATGGGTTGTTACAAAGAGAAAAGAATCAGTTTAGGTATTTTAAATAAACCAGGTTTAAAGCTAAACTCTATTTCTGTGGGAATTGCTTTTTAAAAGACAAGTTAGAGGGAAAGTACCTTCTTGAGTATCATGGGGAAGAACTCATTTGATGACCTCATAACTCTCTTTGTATGAATTCTTCTATCTATATTTTGAGAAAGCACTGAAGGATTAGGTGGTGGGCAGAGGGAAAAGATGGGAGAGGGCTAACATTTGGTTAACTTAAATTTAAATCGCAAATAAAGAAGGAAGAAGAGAATAAAATTAACTGCTAAAAAGCAAACAAGTATTTTGTTGTTGTTGTTGTTGTTTACCAAAAGGGGTTTTTAATTCATTCCTTTAAAAAAATTATAAATGTGAATTAAATGTAGCATATTCTGTTAATGGAATAATCTTATGTACAGTTAACACTAGCTACTGACATGGAGTTTTGTGGATTTTAAGTAAAGGACATAATTGATACAAGGATATGATGTATAAAAGGACTTTCTCCACATGAGAATTTAGCTCTCTACAGCCTCTCTCTTCTGGACCCACCTATGTAATTGTTTCCCTCAAACAATTGTATTTCATTCTTTTCCTTCAACTTATTTAAGCTCTGTGTCTCCATTCTAGAATATAAGATTAAAATATATGATTAAGATGTTTAATTTTTAAAATATTGAGCTTATGATCCATATATATATATATATATATATATATATATATATTTTTTTTTTTTTTTTTTTTTTTTTTTTTGAGACAAAATCTGTCTCTGTCACCCAGGCTGGAGTGCAGTGGCACGATCTTGGCTCACTGCAACCTTTGCCTCCTGAGTTCAAGCGATTCTCCTGCCTCAGCCTCCTGAGTAGCTGGGATTACAGGCATGCATCACCATGCCCAGCTAATTTTTTTGTGTTTTTAGTAGTAATGGGATTTCACCGTGTTGGTCAGGCGCTGTTGAACTCTTGACATCGTGATCCACCCACCTCAGCCTCCCAAAGTGCTGGGATTACAGGCCTGAACCACTGCACCTGGCTGATACATCTTTTTTTTTCTTAATGGCATACACACCTGAGGGTGTTTCTCATAGTGAAAACTGGCTATAGATGATAATGTCCTGATCTGATTATTTAATCACATAGATGCTATTAAAAATAAACAGTTCATTGATTTGACAACTATTTATAAATAACTACATTCATAAACTTAATTTTTGTCTCTGTCAATTATGTTAATCCATATTCTTATGTAAACATAGGTTTGCTTTTTTTTAGTTCATGCAGTTAGTAGGTGATAGATTTTTAAAGTTCACAGAATCTTAGCTAGTAACACTAAAACACTGAAAATACTTCTTACCTATTATGGTATGGAGTATAAAAATGCATAGTTTTTAATAATGGCCATTATTAAATATCTTTTTTTATACTAAGAGGAGTTATGTAAACAAAAAAAAGTTTTGAAATGATTGCCAATAATTTTTGTTTACTTGCATTTTTTTTTCCATTCTTGTAGGTTTTGGGAGAAGCTTTTTGATTTGGCTTTTGTTATTTTTTCTTCAAACATGAAAATATTTAAATACTTGTGTGCCTGCTCTCTGCCAGGCATTGTGCTCAGTACCAGAATTTCTTCCATGAACCAGCTGGATGTGTTATCTGCTATATACTCATTTCACATGAGTGGACAAGTTTCTTCTTGGAGAACATAAGACTCCAGTGGAAACAAAGCAGCACCTGTTTCATGTTCCCATTTCATGTTTTAATGAATATTTACAGAAACAAAAGCATTGTGCCATATTTTTAATACATTGGCATTTGGTCGTATTAAATAACTAAGGTGCTTTATAGAGCTGTGTAATCTGTAATAAAATTATATTCTTTGCATTCAATTAAAAATATTCAGAATTTTACTACAATGCATATCTTCTTTTTGTTCTAAATAAGCCACATAAAATAAGTAAATTTATATACCCCTCAGTTGACCCTCACTTAGTCATTTTCAAAACATTATCATATCATTGTGTACTTGAAATTGTGCAGAAGAGCATACTGATGGTGTGTTTACTATTTGGTCCTTATGGTCTGTCTGGTTTCTAACAATGCAAAAACCACCAATAACTATCCTAATGCCATGAAACTCTGAGGCACACGATTGTAGTCAGTATTTGATGTAAATCATCATAAGACAATATGGCTGGTTTTAATAGTCAAATTCGTGGTTTATTTAAATACTTTCATTTTCTCTTAATATATCCTGGAATCCTTAAGCCGAATACCCAAGTAAAGGATGGATACTTGTTTGAGACCACATTTTTTAGGTGCAGGGGTGTCCAATCTTTTGACTTCCCTGGGCCACATTGTAAGAATTGTTTTGGGCCACACATAAACTATACTAACGTTAATGATAGCTGATAAGCCCCCCCAAAAAATATCATAATGTTTTAAGAAAGCTTACGAATTTGTATTGGGCTACACTCACAGACGATCGGGGCCACATGCGGCCTGCAGGCCACAGTTGGACAAGCTTGCTTTGGGGGCATCAGAATGAGTTTCATTTTGCTTAAGGCTATTTTCTTGATGGGAAAATGAAATTGAAAAAGATAGTAGGTAGTATTTACTACAAGATTGACATAATTGAGTCCATGCATTTAGAAAGTAAAGCATTTTTTGTCAAGTGTCACAGCTTTTGTGTGAATATTAAATTACATGGTATGAGTTAGCAGAAACATTTTTTAAGTATTTAATCTACTTACACATTCACCTGTTAATGTACGAAATTGGGCACAGCTGATGGATTTTGAAAATAGCAGCTGTCAACCTCTGTTAAAATCAATCAGTGGCAAGATACATATATTAAATCCTATATCGTGTCATGAAAATTTATTTACAGTTTAGCCACTAATAAGCATAAGTGTCAGCTTTGCTGTTGATCATTTTTATGACATGTTTTGACTCTGGATATTTTATTTGTATGCTAATTTTTTTACTTTAAAACTTTGTGGCATCTTTGAGAAATGCTATCCCAAGAGCCTTATATGTTAATTATTTAAAAATTTTCTATTCCCTAGTGTTGAATATTATCTTGAAAATACCCTACACATTCTAGTTCTTACTTTTTAAAAAAAACAATTATGAGGCTTAAATTGAAAAGAGTACCAGAATGTATATTTCCAAATGAGGATTCTTGAAAGTAGTCTTATTGGTAGGTTATACATTTATTTCAATGGTGAAACCATTGTGATAGCCAGCTGAAGGCCTGAGTTGATATTGATTATAAAGTCTCTTTTTAACCACCCAGATGACCAATTGTCATCTTACGTATGGGTATGCAGAAAGTACAACTGGCAGAGACCTTAGATTTTATAATCCAATTACATAAATGAGAAAACCGAGGAGAATGAATTTGTCTAAGATCAAATACCAAGTTAGAGGCAAAGTTGGAACTGGGACTGAGATTGCCAGCCTCCCAATATAGCACTTTTATATTCCTCTGTTTTGCTGCTACTCTTGATTGCTGGCAGAAGTGTTGGTTTCTTGGTCTCTGTGATGAAAAAGACTTTACAGGCTTGGTTATTCTTCATCTTTCCCAGCAATTTGAATCAATTTTGTTAGATATATACAACCACTTAAATAGCAGACTATCACATACTCATGATAACAGAATATAGAAGATAGGTCATCTGAAAACTTGTACAAGGGAGATTCACTAAAAATACCAGCAGTTTCTGTTTCCTGAAGACTGTGTTAGAGTGAGCTTTAGAGTCAAGCCCTGTGTACTGTATAGTCATGTTTTTCTCTGACTGCATCGTGCTAGTTCTCTTTTCAAATGTGAATTAAATTTAGTTATGAAAGATTATTAAAGTCTCTGTAAATTGATTTTCTATTTTCCAGTAAGAGTTTCTTGGGCTTTCCTTTTAGCCACCTCTTTCTTGTTACTTCCCTAACTCTGAATAGAAGCAATACAAGCAACTTCATTTTAATTTGCTTTTTAAAGAAATCAAAATTAAGATTTTTAGGCCTCTTTTTAATAAGCATACACTAATTTATCTGGAGGTTGTTTAATATAGTGTCTTAAAATTAAATATATTATCTCCAAATGTAATGTTTCCAAGGGGTTATTGAATAATAATGATGATTATTATAACCAGTAAACACTCTGACCAGAAGTTCTCTATTTCTATCTTGTTTTATCTAAGCAGACATTTACCACATAGGATTTGAAGAAAGAATGTTTAAAAAGAAGTTTACAAATCTTAGTCAAGTAGAATTCAAGTATAGAGATACAGAGACACATGCCGTGCACATTTCAGGCATTCAGCAAATCTTAGTAGAAAAGATTGCTTTGGGTGCTCTGCCATTTGTCTTCAGTTTTTAGAATTAGAAGGAGATTGCAATTCATGCTACAGGCAAACAGTGATTTCTGCCACACTTTTGAAACACCGATTGCATGAGGCATTGTATTTTTATTATATTTTATTTTCTATATCAACAGTTTACATTTTGTGCCTACCAGTAACATTTGTTGAATATTTACTTATGTGTCAGGCACAATTCTAATACTTGACATGAATCAGATCATTTAATCCTCATAACAACTCTTAGGAGGTAGGTTCAATTATTATTTCCATTTTTCTGATGTGGAAACTAAAGTACAGGGAGGTTACAAAAGTAGGTCAGTGTTATAAGTTTCATAGTGAAGGATCTGGCCGGGTGTGGTGGCTCAAGACTGTAATCCCAGCACTTTGGGAGGCCAAGACGGGCAGATCACTTGAAGTCAGAAGACCAGCCTGGCCAACATGGCAAAACTTTGTCTCTACTAAAAATACAAAAAAACTAGCTGGGCGTGGTGGTGGGCGCCTGTAATTCCAGCTACTCAGGAGGCTGAGGCAGGAGAATTGCTGGAATCCAGGAGGCTGAGGTTGCAGTGAGCCAAGATTGTGCCACTGCACTGCAGCCTGGGGGAAAAAAAAATCACAGTGAAGGATCTGAACGACGTCCAGAGATCTGGCTGTAGAGTATGGGCTCTTGACCGTTAGGTTATACTGCCCCTTAGAAAACCTGTATGCTTATGTTTTAAAACAAATAAATGTTTAGCTGATTTATTTATTTATATATGGTGGAGGTGGAAGAGTAAGCAGGGCCTGGGGCGGGCCTGGAGCCATAGACCTCTGCAGGCTGAATTTTTAGAATTCAGGATCCCTGTCAGCGAATATTTAACGCCAGAAGAGGGTTGAGACCATCTGCCTTATAGGGTTATTTAGCTCAATTTCTGTCTGGATCATTACAGTCCTAACTTACGACATTTTAATCTTCTAACTTCATAGTCTATATTTCCTGAAACATTTTTGATAAATTCTTTTGTTTCTACAGAAACTCAAACAGAAGAATCAACAGCTGAAGCAAATTATGGATCAATTACGAAATCTCATCTGGGATATAAATGCCATGTTGGCAATGAGGAACTAAGCTGATATTTAAATTTCCTGCTTTACACATGTTATACCGTTGTTTTTTTCCCTCAAGTATTTTTTTCCCTGTGAAGAAGGTTATTTATCTGCTTTTATTTTAGTCACTAAAACTAAAGTTTGTATTTTTACATTGTGATTTTTACTTAAAATATTCATTAACTTTTTTTTAATGCTATTGATCTTATGAAAGATTATTGTAATAAATTTTGATGGGGTTTGTATTTTGGTTAATCTTCATGAATTGAATAATTGTTTTTTTAAAGCAAAATAAAGTTTTTTAAATAAGTTTTTAAATTTGATTAATGGATTTACTCATTCCAATAAACCTTTTAGAAGAAAACTAAATATTTAAATATTTCTGCAGATAAAAGTATCAAATACAGTCAGTCTGTATACAAATTAAAATTAAAGCTATGTTACCATTTCAGCTCAAGTTTTTAAATTCAATTTTATTGCCAAGCCAATTAAAATGTATATTTCTATGAATAGATGAAAATTTATCTTTAACATATTCTTCAAGTGTTTGGTCTTAAATGGTCTGTCTCTAAAAGGAGAGAAACTAATGATCTAAGGACAACACAAATTGAAATCACAACTGTGTGCTTATCTGCTCTGCTTTAAGCTAAGAAGCAATCACCTAATTTTTTAGGTATACCCTAAAATAATCATAAGTGTGTTTTGGAAATAGTACATTTGTAGGGATTTTAAATGAGATACTTCTATATGACAGGTGGTTTTTTTTTGTTTTGTTTTTGTTTTTGTTTTTTTTGTTTTTCTGGCCTGTAGTCAATCCTGTTTAGGTCTCCCTGTGGGAGCTGATCTCTCATATTACAAATAATATATTCTCAAATAAAGAGTTGAAGTCTTTTCAGAAAGGACTTTTCAGCTTGATTCAGAAGGCTTTTCCTATCTGGCCTCAGTTCTAACTCTATGAAAAATATTGTTTGGGCTTTTCTTATAAAAGTTTCTCTGGAAGCTAACACAGGAAACCGTAATAGGCATCCTCTGGGGAGGGGAAGTGGGTGGTTGAGGATCAGAATTAAGAAGGCGCTGACTTTTCATTGTATATAATTTTGTACCTTTTGAATTTTACAGCATGTGCAAATATTGGCTATTCAGAAAATTGGAAAATATTTTTCATTTTAAGTTATGCAGATTCCCACCTAGACAGTGCAAGAAGACAAGACAAACCATGCAAGCATCTTTAGACCCTCCAACTTTACATTTGTCAGAGCAGGTCTGAGCAAGCCCAGTGTTAGATGGGGCGCTGACTCTGCCTACAGTGGGAAGGTCTTCAGAGTTAAAGGGCAGAAGGAAAAGGTGTATGAAGCTGTGACAAGGAGAAGAAAAAGGACTAATAGTCTAACCTACTGTGGTACTTCGTAATATCTAAGGATATTCTAGTTTATTTGGACATGCAGGGTTTTTATAGGTTTTCACTGTATATTCTTTGCACTATTATGAATTTAGTGCACTATTGCTGGCTACTCTTGTCAATTTAGTATTTTGGTATTGATGACTTCTAAGACAGTTCTAAAATGTTCTAGCCTAATGTTTTTGTTTTAACTATTACACTCAACTACTTCGATTATTCAGGGTGCCACAAACAACTCTTGGAGGGAATGTGGAAATTGCGTTCTTTTGCCTTGGTTCTATAAGGAATATTTCTACTGTAGAACAGTAATCAATGCAATACACACTGCTACAAAGCTATAGCAAGTTCTGAAAGGGTATATTCGCAAGTCAGAACTGACATGGGTTTACCCAGTTATTCACAAATCTACTTGGGACCAATTTGAATGTGGCAGGGGTTATTAAATACATGAACCCTACAAATTCTCAAAGTTTCAACTTTTTCTTGAGGGGGAGCATACTAATAGATTGAGAAGCAAAGAAAGGTGAATTCAATTGTAATATGTTCCCTTGGGCAAGTAAATCTCTGTTTTCTCATCTGTAAAATGATGGGTGAGACTAGATAATCTCATATTCTATGTTAGAATTTTGGTTGCAAATATTAGAACCCAATTCTAAATGGCTTAAGTCCCTGCGGTGAGAAAAGATGCTAGAGAAGAGCTCACAAAATAAAAGAAAATGGCAGGAAAGAAGGCGTCAGGAATTGGAATCAAGTTTCAGTGCCCTCAGGATTCTGTGTCCACCTCTAATTTTAGTCTGTCTCTGTTTGATCCATTCTCTCTCACTGTAGGTCAGCTTTCTCCAAGTGATGGGGAAAATGGCCTTCCACTGTCCTTTCACCTTGCTGTATCCTGAGCCCAGAGCTAGGTTGCTTCTCCAACTCTAAATTGAGAAATCCTAGAATGAACTCTAAAAAGTTTACATAATATAACCAACCCATGGACCAATGACAGTATAAATGAGTACTATGATTAGACTAATCCAGGTTATAAGCCCATTCCTGTGGCCAGGAATTGGCTATGGGAGTTATGGAAGAGTGTACTGTGCAAGGAACAAATATTAGAAATAGGGGGGCCAACCAGGAAAATTTGCAAAATAAAATCCACAAACAATGGCAACCACAGTCCACTGTTGTTCTTTCTTGGTTATAATACTATCTCAGACATAATACTAGTTATCCAATCTTTCAGAAGCCCAACAAAAGTTTACAGAAAATCAAATGCATCATTGACTATCATGGGAATTACTAGTCTTAATATTTTTTTCTGAATTTGTGAACTTCTGTACTAACATTTTTATTTGCAGCTGTTTCTTGCCAGCTGTTTCAATTAATTGCTATGTGATCTTGTCAGGTCTTGGTTAGCCTGGGTAAAAGCATAGAGAGGAAAAATAAAATGCTAAGGGAAAATAAAATGAAAGATCCAGCATCCTGGTAAAGACATTATCTTTAAAATGATTTAGAAATCTACAGCCCTGATTATTCAGGCATTAGATCCCTTGGCACTGTTACAAGCCAAAATGTGTTAACTTGACATTTTGATGTAGTTTCAACTTGAGTAATTCATTTTCTTTCCCTAAATTCCCACTGAAGCTTAAGCTAGATAGAAGAGTTTTTCAGCTTTAAACTAAAATATGTACTTGTCCTAAAACCTCAAAGAGTCTGTTATCCTCAATGTTCTTAAATTTGTTCAACAAAACTAGATGTCTTAAATTTTTGTCTAATGCTTTGAAACACTCATTCATCAAAGACTAATTTTAAGTCTAAATTTAAAGATATTCTAGGTGGGTTTAAACACGAAAGCGTCTTGAATTACTTCATGCCTTTTTAAACTAAAGAATTAAAGTTATTAGAGTTACTTAAATTAATATTTGTTAAGCTTATATTTTTACATTAAATAGAAATTGTGCACTGATGCAAAGAATTAATACGTTTTTTCAAAATTTCTTACTGTTGCTGGTATGTAATTGGCATTCCAAAAACTGCTAGAAAATGTACAAAGAAAGGGTAAACCTCTATTTTCTCTGTTTTGAGATCTTTATTATTCTTCTATGACACCGAACCACAAGACTACCAAGTGGCATGCTCTTTGTTATAATTGCTTAAAGCTGTTTTAATGCTTTTAGATATCTTTTTGAGGCAATACTTCCAGATTTAATGTCTACGAGAATCATCTGGGTGTGTGTTTAAAAATGACGGTTTTTATATTTACCACATATGTACTGAGACAGAATTTCTAAGGTGAGGATCTAAAAATCTGCATATTTAACAAGTTTTTCAGGTGATCTGTCACTGACATTTTGAAAAATCTTGTTCTAAACAGTTTAGTGAGAATTGTTGAGTATTTCAAAAAATGGCAGATATAAAATAAAACACATTATGCCATAGAGTTCTGGCTTTTGAGTATTTAACAATAATATTCTGTATCAGCAGTTCTTAACCCGGGCAGCACATTAGAATCAACTGGAAAAAATATTAACATTCCCTAGGCCAAAACCACACCCCAGACCAATTAAATCAGAATTCTAAGGTGAGATCCAGACATCAATGTGTTTTAAGCTTCCCAGTTGATTCCAACCTGGAGCCAAGGTAGAAACCATAGCTCTATATAAATTTATAGGCATGGAAAGAATCTTGAAGGATTGTGTTTTCAAGTAATAGTTAAATATCTGGAGCAAAGAACTTCCTCAAGAGGGCAGAAGTCTAAAACCTATGCACAACTAATCTTACAGTCTTGGATGTCAGAGGCAAAGGACCCTCACCCTTGTCATCCACAATCACACCACTCATGAAAATGTAAGAGAGATAATGTCATACAGCTGGCAACTCATACAAGTGAAGACAAAGGAGGGGATCGTTGTGTGCTCTCCCAGCCTTGTAGGTCATAACACTTTGAAGACACTGCAGAGGTAGAGTGAAGTCAAAAGGAAGACTACATTTATCTGTGTTCTCTGTTCCATGCTAAACATGGCCAGCCACATCTTGTTTTAGACTGCTAATAGAACTAATCTGTATTTGTAATTTACTCAGTATACAGCCATTTACTGATCACCTACAGGCTTCAGGCACCAGGCTAGGAGCTGGGCCTACCTTGCTGGAAACCTCTGCTCAAAGGTTATGGAATATAATATAGTTTTCAAGGTGATCTGTCACTGACATTTTGAAAAATCGTGTTCTGAGCAGTTTCCATACCATGCTGGAAACCTTTGCTCAAAGGCTATGGAAAATAAGCTAGAAGAGAGCTACTCATACATGCAAATCCTAGGATAATCAGAGGCCCTCTCCACATTCACAAATTGGACATCCATCAACCAACTCCCCAAAACAATGAACTGCTTTTACTCTATTGATACTTAGGTTTTCATGGTGCCTATAAAGCGACCACAGAGCCCACTGGAGGGCTCCTTCCCATGGGATACCACACAAAGAGAGTATCTACATGGTTTAAAAGTTACTGTATATGCCCAGACCTGTACAGTCTAACTTAGGATAAAGATACAAGAAGGTAACGCTATAAAAATGTTCAACTTTGGAAGATGAGAATGTAGCACAGCTTTAATTGCAATAAGGTGAGGGAAATAATTTTCAAAACAGCTTTGAGAAGGGGGAAAAAGTCATTTGCAAAAGCTCAGTACTTAAAATCTACAGATGGCATAGCCAACAAATAAATCAATTAAAGGATGCAAAGTGTGAACAGAAACATAAATGTGAATTAAAGCCATACAAACTTCAAGTTATGTATGAAGTAAGTATTTTAACCACTGGCACTAAAATTTTAAATTGAATTCTCTGATGAAACAGAAAACCGGCATAATTGCCTCAGTAAAGAGTGGTTTGAGAGTTACAGCTGGTGGGGAAAAAATAAATGTGTTTCTGTGTTTTGAATAGAGAGTAAAGCATGACAGATGAATAGAAAGGGCTTGCCAAGGTACCGACAATAGTCCAGGTGAGAAATAACTAAAGCATCAAACAGTCTCAGAGGCAGAATTTGAATTAAATAGTAGCATGTTTTTGTCCTACAATGCTCACATGCGGCTAGTTCTTACCAATCCTTCCAATGTTGTAGCCATTGGCGTAGCAAGGTCAAAGAGTTTGGGGTGCTTCCTAAAGCTACTGGCCTCTGTTTGGAGAATTATTTTTTCCTTGACCTTTAAAGGATTTTGTAACAAGTGTTTTGCACCAGTCTTGTGTCCTTTCTTGCTTGTTTACAACTCTTTCTGTGTTTGTGGGGGAGAGGGAGAGGAGTCGTGGGAGAAGGGTCTTTTTCTTTCAGATGGTGGAGGGCAATACCATCTTAGAGCATTCTCACCCTCTTCCATGGCTGCGTCCTGAATAGAGGGTGAGAATGTGGACCCTGGAGACAAACTGCCTGAATCCCAGCTCTGCCGCTTACCAGCTGTTCCTTTGAGCAGAATTTTCGAGTTGCTTATGACTTGATTTTCTCTTCTATAAAAGGGACAAATAGTATGTTCTCACACAAGTTTTATTTTTAAACAGCTCTGAGGAACGTTTATATTTACAAGAGCCAAATACTTTAAAAATCTACCAATGCCTTACCTAGCAAACAACTCCATCATTTGCAAGGATGAAATGAGTTAAGAAGTTAGCACTGTGCCTCCACGAAAAGGGGAGGGGATCTGTAGATGTCAGATATCATCCCTATTTAGATAAAAACTAAAGATTTTAAAAGTAAATTCATAATCATTTATTTCCCCCTCCCCATAAGCCAGCACTTTCTCCAACTGCTTTCAGCAAAGCATTGGAATTTCAACAACTCAGTTAGAAAATGGCATCACCACTGCCATTTTCCAAATGTGTGTCTCCCTTGGACACACCCAGGAAACTGCAATAATTGCCTTTCAGGATGCTTTACCTCTCACCTCAATCACATGTGTGGGCAAAGCCAGCCTTCGTGTGACCTCTTCTTCCGTCTGGATACCCTACTGTCTCCTCTTTCTTCTTTCTGGCTAAATCCTGAACCATCCTTCAAGATTCATCTCAAAGTCCACTGCTGCCCCCGAGAACTTTCCACACTGATTTCTGTCATCCCTGAACTCTGAGGGCTCGTGGATTCATCACACCTGCCTTCTGCTCTAATGTTTTAGTTTCATGTGTGTGAAGCTTTGTCTGCCCAAGTAAATGAAAAGCTCCTGGGAATGGGATTAATTCTCCCTCTTTCCCCACCCAGCACAGTGCTATGACACTCACAGATATCCAGTTATAGTGGTTGAGCTTGCTTGAATCAGAATTCATTATAGTTTGCAAGTTCCCACAGATTAGGAAATAATCTTTTTACTTTGTACATTGCCTCAAGCAGTTACTTCTTTTTTAAAAAAACAACACTTGATGCAAGAAATAATACTTTTTAAGTCAAAATAATTATGTTAATGATTAAATTTATATATGAATGCTTTCATTGTGACACCCATAAAATTAAAGATAAAGCCAAATCTTAGAATAAGCTTCTATACTACGGTATCAACAGTAGTTCAAACTCACTGATTGACAGCCTGTTACGAAGAAGTAGTAATATAAAGTACATCACTAAATCATGAAAACAATCATATGAGATAGATATTAAATTATTCCCTTTTTACAGATCAGGAACCTTAAGCACATGTTAGAAAAAAGGGTGAAGACTGAAAGCAAGGCACACGTTTTTCCTTGAGAAGTTATAGAGAATCAACAAAGACGGTAGATTTTTTTTTTTTTCTGCCAGACCCTGTTCTAAATACAGTAACTCATTTAATCCACACAACTTCCTAAAATAAAAACTATAGTATTCCTTCCATTTTACAGACCAGAAAACATAAACCCGGAGAGGTTAAATCACTTGCCCAAGGTCACACAGCTAGAAAGTAGCGAACTGGCTTCAAATCTCAGTCAGTCTGGCTCCAGAGTACTGATACCTTTTTTTATTCTTTGTTTGAGACAAGGTCTTGCTCTGTCACCCAGATTGGAGTGCAGTGGCACAATCATGGCTCACTGTAGCCTCAACCTCCCAGGCTCAAGCAATCCTCCCACTTCAGCTCCCCAATTATTCAGGTGCAGCAGCTCACACCTGTAATCCCAAGGAGGCCGAGGTGGGAGGATCGTTTAAGCCCATGAGTTCAGGACCAGCCTGGGCAATATAAGTGAGACCTCCGTCTCCACAAAAAATAAAGAGTCCTCGTTTTTAACCAATATACTTACTACACAAGTCAAAAACATGGTTATAACACTGACAATTGTGTAGTATTAAAATGTCAATGTCTCTGGAAGAGTTAGACTCTTCAGACCTTGAACTCCTCCCAGCAATCAGCAAAACCCTTGCCCTAAAAAAACAACAACAAAAGATAATCATATTTGCTCAGACTTGGCATGGATCTGATTCATAGCAAGCACTTGGTAAATGTTATGTACTCCTGTCCACACAACTGCTACCACCACATGTGCCCTTCCACTATGGCTAGATGACCAACAGCACTTAAGAATCATAGATTCCTGGAACATACGAACAGCATCTTGCTTTTTTTCTTGGAGTCTTTTCTCACAGAACCCTTTATCTTATTTTCTGCTTCTTCAGGGTTGTAAAGGTCTTTCTGAATAGGTCGTGGAAAAGAAAAAGGGCATATTATCTGAGAATGGTGCTAACATCATCTCCCTTTATATTTCCCATCCCCAGATGTCCTTTGCACTTTCATCTATTTTCCTTGTCTCTAGGTACATACTTGCTCAGAAGCCACCAGGCAAACTCAAGGCTTTTCACCATCAGTGGATCCAAAGGCAGCTAGCAAATCAAAGCAATGCTTTAGCCTTTCGCTACGTGAAGCTCGTTAGCTGTAAATTCAGGAAGACCTGTGCTCCAAGGACCCTCACAGGGAATTGAAATTCTCTCACAAACCAGGTTCGGTAACAGAGCACAAAATCTGGGTGAGAAGAGGTTTGACTTCCTGCTAGGGGGTAGACTGCCTTCTTTAGGTGGGGCAGTGTTTTCTAAGGGAAAGTGCTGATTAAACAGCACCTGCATAGAGATCTATAGCTGACTGGGATGGGGGTTGTAAGCCACGTGCCCTTCAAGGTGGATGAAGCATCTTGAACATTAGCAAAAAGAGAATATTTCCTGGCACAAGAACAATACCTGGCACATAACAGGCACTCAGTAAATATTTGTTGTATGAATGAGTGACCCATAGGAGAACATAAAGTATTTATAAAAATAAATACTGACCCTTGAACAACGCAGATTTGAACTATACAGGTCCACTTATATGTGGATTTCTTTTAACAAAACACAGATTAAAAATAGAGCATTCATGGGATATGAAGCCCATGTATCTGCAGGGCCTGCTTCAGGACTTGGGTACATGCAGATTCTGGTAAACTTAGGGATTTTGGTGTACAGGCAGGTTTTATTAAAACCCTTGTTTTACAAATGAGGACACTGAGGTTAAATAATTTGCCTTCAGGACATGCAACTAGTAGGTGACAGAAGCAAGATTCAAATTCAGATCACTCTTATTGTAAAAATCTATGCTCATACGTACTATGTTTCACTCTTGAAGGATGGCTTGCTTGACTAGGTATGTTCCAGAATGTTCTAAAAGTATTGAATCTTTGCCTCCAGGAGTTAATAAGACTTATGAAAGCTGTATTTTGCGTAATATTTTGGATCTGAATTCAGCGAGATGTCACATCGTATGACCTTAACCTGTATGACCAGTGTGGATGTGTGTGCCGGCTCCCTTCCCCAGTAGCTTGTCAATTCAGCACCAGCTGATGCCAAACCAGCTGCCACAGCCATTTTTACCAAAGAAGTAGGTCTCTGCATCTTGAAGTGTAGTGTATTGCAAAAAATAGATAAGAGGAAAATATTATATAAGAAGTTGTCAATTCTGCCCCTCTTGAAAAGTATCCAGTGAGGGAGGGCCATTTTGTACACTTTGCGGCAAAGGAAGGAAGGCACCGGAGTACTTTACTCAGGCACTTCAGGAGCAGAGCCTCAGCTCTTTCTTCCCCTTTGGAGTTGGAAGAGACCAATGCCTTTTCAATTCCACTTAAGACAGAGAGGAGACTGTAAGGGCCATTGTTAGCCTGACAATGGAAGATGATTTTCATAGACAAGTTGATTGCTTTCTGAGAAGCAGAAAAATAAAGCTGAATTCAGCAGCTACCCAAGAGTCTGTGAGAGCAGCCACTTCTGAAGGGACAGAAGAAGGCAGCTTTGCCAGCAAGCTCGTTTCCCTCATCTGGGAGGAAAATGGGTTTCACAATATTTTCATGTTAGAGCAGTGAACATCCTATCCAAGATCTGGTAACGTCTGTGGCCTGCTGAAGCTAATGAAAACTTGGGAAATGTTACCAGGAAAATCTGATATCACAAGGCTTAAACTAGCCTAGACATATGTAGAGAGATCTTTTGAATGGATAGATAATGTAAGTAAACAGACCATTTTCTGAGCCTTTAAACTCTATTGTGATAAACCTGCCTTCTCAGAGAAGGGAAAAATAGTCAGCTCCCTAACAAAGCATTGAAAAGGATGGTTGAAAAAAAATACTTAAATGTAGGTATGAATGTTGCTGTACACATGACATTTATATAGAAAGTAATAATATAAAGCAGCGTAAAGCAAAAAAATCATTGTGCTGTCTATTCATGCTCTACATCAGAAGGTTCATCAAGCAGCTGTAGCAATATTCATATCAGCCAAAAGAACTTCTTAACACTATGAATTTTTCTTCACATTTAGCTAAAATGTACTGAATACCTGCATTGAGTACGCACATTACATCAGGTAACCCTATGTGAACCAAATTCTCTAATTACCAGTAACTCTCCTGGGTGATGTTAGCCTTGCTTTTTAGATGAGGAAGTTTAGGCTCAGAGAGATTACATAACTTGGGTATCACTGAGGGTGCTTTAAACCACAGGTAACCATACCTAACAATGGCTTAAACACAAATCATTTCAAGTTTCCCCCATAACAAAGAGTTTGAAAGTGTCAGTCTCACGGCTGATTTAGCAGCTTAATAATAACACCAAGGACCCTGGCTCTATCCATCCTTCCACACATCCTTTCTTGGTGTGTTGGCTTTTAGTTTGCAGGCTTCTAGTCCCGTGGTTATATGATGGCTGCAGCAGCTCCAGACATTACTTGTTTACTCAGCTAAGACCACAGGTCAAATAAAAGGGTGCAAAGGCTTCTTTTCCTGCAAGGTCCTTTCCATCATAACAGAAAATTACCCAGGGTCCCCTAACAAAATCCAATTTGACAAAATGGATCACATGGCCATCTATAGCTGTAAGGGATGATGGGAAAGTGAGTATATAGCATTTTCACCATTACTGGAGGATGGTTTTGTCAGGAAGGAAGGAAGGAATAGAGGAAGAAAGGGAGGAAGAGGAGAGAAAAGACGGAGGGGAGAGAAGTGGTAACTGAACCAGCACCAACAGTGTCTGGCATATTATCAAACTTAGAAGTTGATATAGCTAGAACTGAGTCTCCTTTCAAAAAGCATGTACCAGGGCTGGGCGCGGTGGCTCACGCCTGTAATCCCAGCACTTTGGGAGGCCGAGGTGGGCAGATCACCAGGTCAGGAGATCGAGACCACGGTGAAATCCTCTCTCTACTAAAAATACAAAAAATTAGCCAGGCGCGGTGGTGGGCACCTGTAGTCCCAGCTAGTCAGGAGGCTGAGGCGGGAGAATGGCATGATCCCAGGAGGCGGAGCTTGCAGTGAGCTGAGATCGCGCCACTGCACTCCAGCCAGGGGCACAGAGCAAGACTCCGTCTCAAAAAAAAAAAAAAAAGCATGTACCAACACAAACAACTTCATAGCAGAAAAACAAATAACCTGATTTAAAAATGTGCAAATGACCTAAATAATTTATCAAAAGAAAATATACAAATGGCCAAACAGGCATATGAAAAGGTGGTCAACATTACTAATCATCAGGGAATTGCAAATCAAAATCTCAGTGAGATATTACTTAACTTGTTAGAATGGCCATTATCTAAAAGACAAAAGATAATGTGTGTTGGTGAGGACGTGGAGAAAAGGTAACCAGTCCTTGCACACTATGAATGGGATTGTTGATGAGTACGGCCATTTTTCAAAACAATATAGAAGTTTGTCAAAAAATTAAAAATAGATCTGTTAGAAATCCCACTTCTGGGTCTATATCCACAGGAAATGCAATTAGCATGTTGAGAAGATATTTGCACCCCTATATTCATTGCAGCATTATTCACAATAGCCCATATACGGAATCAACCTAGGGGTCTGTCCATGGATATATGGATGAAAAAAAAATGCTTTATAAACATAATGGGAATACTATTCAGCCATAAAAAATGAAGAAAATCCTGTCATTTGTGACAATGTGGATGAACCTGGAGGACATTATGCTAAGTGAAATAAGGCAGTTGCAGAAAGACAAATACTGCATGATCTCACATATGTATGGTATCTAAAACAATTGGACTCATAAAAGCAGAGAATAGAATAGTGGTTACCAGGGGTTGGGGATGAGGAGAGGAATGTGGGGAGATGTTGGTGAAAGGGTATAAAGCTTCAGTTAGACAAGACGAATAACTTCTAGACATCTATTGTACAGCATGGTGACTGTAGTTAATAATAGTGTAATGTACACTTGAAAATTGCTGAGAGTAGATCTTAAATCTTCTCCATATGTGAGGCGATGGATATGTTAATTAAGTTGATTTAATAATTTCAAAATGTGTATATACCTCAAAACATGTTGCACACCATAAATATGTACAACTTTTGTCAATTAAAATTGAATAAATAAATATTTTTAAGTAAGACAAAACAAAAACCCACATACTTTTTACCCCACACCAAGCAGAAGAGGTAGGGAAATCCTTTCTCAGGTAGTTGCAGCCCACAACTTTTAACATCAGTGCCATGTCCTTGAAGGGGCTGCTGAAAGGTAATCAGGAAGACTGTTGGTGATGATAGAGCTGAGATGCTCCCTTTAAAGCATGGGGAATCTGACACCCTTTCCTGAGTGTCCTTGAGTTTGAGGTCTCTAGGGAGCCAAGCTGACTTCCCTTTGGGGAATAGAAAGTCATCCAGATTTTGCGTTGACTGAACTCACACTCCTGGAGTCTGAGGAGGGCTTCTTATACCTAGCTTGACTCTAACTTGCCACTGAGTCAAGACACTTGTCAAGTCTTTAAATGTCCTTCAGTCCTGTGACAATTGCAATGTACAAAACATCTCCAACTCCATTCTTCTGTTGGGTTTGTTGATTTCTCTTTGAGTGGTCCAGATGCATTCTCATACTATACCACATATACATTTTCTTGTGTGTCATTAATAGATTCCAACAGTTGCATATTGAAAATTATATGCAAAAATTATAAAATGGCCAGGCGCAGTGGTTCCTGCCTATAATCCCAGCACTTTGGGAGGCCAAGGCTGGCAGATCATGAGGTCAAGAGATCGAGACCAGCCTGGCCAACATGGCGAAACCCCATATCTACTAAAACTACAAAAATTAGCCAGGCGTGGTGGCGGACAACTGTAGTCCCAGCTACTTGGGAGGCTGAAGCAGGAGAATCACTTGAATGCAGGAGGCGGAGGTTGCAGTGAGTCGAGATCGCGCCACTGCACTCCAACCTGGTGACAGAGCAAGACTCCATCTCAAAACAAAAAAAAATTATCAAATAATATTGGAATTATTTACATCATATTGACCTATATGAACATATAAATAATATAAATATGTATGTAATATGGATTTAAGTTATTTCCATTTGCAAAGTTATTCTCTGAGAGCCCAAGAAACAAAGTTGAGTATACACTTTTTGTATATATAAACACATGCACACACATGCATGCACACACACACACACCCATACCTGGGTAGTCAATGGTGAAATAAAGAAGAGAGAAACTGTAATCCATAGCCTCAAAAGTTTTATATACAAGAAGAAGCAAACACACACACACACACACACACACACAATTCAGAAGCAGACTTGGGTTGGAATTCTGGCTCTGTCACTTGCACCTTGGTGTTAGGCACATTATGTCATCTCACTGAGACTCAATTTCTCATTTGAGAATGGGGACAATAATACCCACTCCTCACAATTGGTGGGGAATTTGGAGGAAAAGTAAACGAAACATCTAGCACAATGCTTAGCATTATCCATAAACACTCACAAACACTGTATTGTTCAGTCAAAAAGAGGAGAGATTTATTATGTCACTAACACATTTGAATTTCTTGGCTCTCAACTCTTCAAAACTCTTCAGAAATGTTTTAGGAGCTCTAAAGTGGTACATCTAAAGGAGTGACATCAGGCAGAACCCCTAATTTCAGTGGATGTTCCTAGAACTCCCATGTCCCATGTGGCAGCTACAGGCAATTGATTTATCATGTCTGCGATGGGCAATTGATTTATCATGTCTATAATCATCTCTAGTAAATCATTTTATGATGTCTATAGTCATCTCTAGTAAAGCAGATTTCACAGTCAGCTTTTTTCATCATCCCCATTTTCAGTCACTCAGACAGGGAATGGCCCTTTATTTTGGTCTCTATGCCAAAGTTTTTCCTCCTATTCCAGTTACCACATCCTTGGGGAAGAATTTTGTTAAACTGATCAGCCAAATGCCAGCACAGTTCTTCCAGTGTTTAGAGCTCTCTGTGTCCATTTCCTCCCAAGCTAATTAGGTAGGGTACAGCTTTTTAGCCCCTTAGAGTGGTAACTTTTGAGGCTTTGGTTAGGATTCCAGGGAAAAGGCACAGTGAGTCGCTTTGAGTCTAGGCTGAGCTTCTCCAAATGTGGACCATGGACCAGCATCATCAGCCTCACCTGGAAGCTTCTTAGAAACACCAAATCTCAGGTCACCCCTCAGAGCCTACTGAACCAGAAGTTGCATTTTAACAAGATCCACAGGAGATTCAGACACTCAGTTTTGAGAAATCCATCCCAGATCTAAAAATTAACTTCATTTAAGTAAAGGAAGTTTCTGCCTAGTTCAACCTAGCCATCTGAAACACGACACTGGGATTTGATATAAATTTCCAGTTGGTTAAAATTATTCCTTCTCATAAGATTGCCGTTGTTCCCTGAACTTAAATTTATTTCTGGGTCTGCTTTGTGAGGGCCTCCTCTGTGATGAGCTGGAACGAGCAGGCACAGGCTCTTGAGAGCCCATTCTGCCCATCCTTTCCCAAGTTTGTGTTCAGAAACATCATGTTGGTAACATGAAATTGACAATGGCAGGAGTATTTACACCACTGAAATAGGAAAATACAACAAGTCAGAACATTCTTTCCCCCTAAAGAACTGGCTTATAGCCCAGACATACCTGACATAAATCAGGGGTGTTGGCTCCCTGGCATAATAACATCATAGGGGCATCCTAATACTATTGTCACTTCCTCCACACACTAATTCTTGCAACAGAGAAAGTGCATTTCTTTTCATCCTATCCTTGGCAGAAACGGGGATCAATTGGCTACTACCAAACATCATCTCATGGAAATGCTATAGCTCAAAAATTTTGATATACATACAATCATTTGGGGTGTCTGTTAAAATGCTCTTTTAGAAATTTACTCCCAGGATTTTTATTTAGTAGATTCGTATTCAGACCTGTGATTCTGCATTTTACAAAATAAAGAAATTCTAATGCTGGTAGTCTTTAGACAATGCATTTAAAATATTCAAGTGTCGGGCATATTGACAGGGAAGCAGTTCATCGCATTTACCTGGAGGTTCTAAGAGTTTCCACCACCCAATGCCCTGTGTCTCCGCACAGAAATAAAACTCTACTAAACACACTAACTCTGAACTCAATTGTATATTGCCAACTTGCAAAGTTTATAGTAGCTACCTGTTCGGATAGCCATGAAGTAGTGTGATCTTCAAGCTCTCAGATTTCCTGTCAAAAAATTGAAACCCCATTGGCAAGCTGCAGGTTGCTGGCTGTCCAAGGATATTATCTCCAATTGAAATCAGCAATGCAGGCTCAGAGTCTTTGGCTCAGGTCTCCCAAGCATATCATTATTATTCTAATGAATTTGGAAAATTACATGTTCTCTAATAATAGCCCATGAAAGGAATACACAAATAGAAATACAGAAAGAAGTGACTTGCTGTGGGCCCTTTGAAGAACTTGGTGACTGAGTTTGTTCAGTTGTGTTTAGATAATAGAATTAGGCTTAGTCTACTGGGCCTCATTGAACAAAAGGGAATTTTTCATTAAAATGTATATTCTGGGCTTCTGAAACAAAATCATAAGTTCAGGCATCACTAGGCCCACATTCTGTGTGGCATCAATCCAGAGCTGAGTAATGGTAGCTGTTTATGGAAGAGGCATGAATTCTCCAGTTGCGGTAGTTTCCATCATTCTCACTTTGTTTTCCTAACTGGCCTTGTCTGTGTCATATCTGAGTTTGCAGCCCCTGCTAAGCTTTGTTTTCTTTCTGGTTTTCTTTTACCCTACTTCCAAGTTCCCTTCAGAAGGCTCACAACATATAATCCTGGGAAGTTCTTCTTCTTGCTATCTGTTGCAAATTGGTGTAAGGTAATCTTGTGTTTGATTATTATCGGATTATTAGATAGATATCAATAACTATCTAGAGTTAGTAGTTGAAGTCTGTAACAGAACTCATCAAACTTTAACTTGGCTATGAATTGCCTGGGGTCCTATTAGAATACATTTGTTAATTCAGTAGGTGTAGAGTGGCTGGCCCTGCTTATGGTTGCATGCACCATACATTGAGTAGAAAAGGTATAAGTTTCCACCTCTAAAACTTTGTTCCCAGGTTCTATCAGAAGCAAGATGCAAAACAAAGTTTGCCATTCATACAAGTGTTTATTAGAAGCACTATTTAAAAAGGCATATATAATCTGCTTGATAAACTCAATAAATCTCAAATCTTTGCCCTCTTAATTATCCTGACCATGACTTGCATAAAGCAAAAGGAACAGTGTTCTGGAAGTAGGGATTCTGTTAATCTTTTTTTTTTTTTTTTGAGAACGAGTCTTACCTTATCACCCAGGCTGGAGTTCAGTGGCACAATCTCGGCTCACTGCAAGAGCTGTCTACTGGGTTCAAGCAATTCTCATGCCTCAGCCTCCCAAGTAGCTGGGATTATAGGCACCTGCCACCATACCCAGCTAATTTTTGTATTTTTAGTAGAAATGGGGTTTTACCATTTCACCAGCCAGGCTGGTTTCAAACTCCTGACCTCAGGTGATCTGGCCGCATCGGCCTCCCAAAGTGCTGGGATTACAGTCATGAGCCTCCGTTAATCTTTGAGGATGAATCCAGCAATCTCAGAATCAGTTGCTAGACAAAGGACAGTTTCAGAATCAAGTTTTCGTACCACCGCAAAGAATATGGACTACTGAGTTCCCTGGATTATTTTGCCTTAAACAAGTGCGGAAGGGTTTCTATAACATTTATCATAGTTCTAACCAAGCCACATATTTTGAATACCAGCAGTTTTATCAGTGTAAACCCATTTATAAAAACATGCTAATGTCTAAACTTCTGGGGTCAATTGTAGATAAAGACAGCTAGATGCTTGCAGTAACTTTCCTTGCAGTATAGCTCTTTGATTAAACACTGTGAACCATTTCCTGCAACGTGTATCCCAATTAGGGCAAGCAGTAGAACCTATTTTTATTATACTATTTGTGATAATATATTTTAAATTAAATTACACACCACAGGACAGACTCTTCACAAGAAATGGATGCTTCAAACTGGATTTGGCCCAATTCTGAGGTGAGAAGGATCGGTTTTCCATTTGAGAGAGATCAATGTGAAGGAGGCAGGAAGAAACAGCCCCTTCCAGTGAGGTGTGGAATTTTCCACTACCACCTTCTAAGCAAGACCTGAGGGTCCCCTCACCCAAAACCCTCCTATTCTTGGCACACTCATCTTTTAGATTAATTTCTGCTTGGGACCCTTTCCCATCATGTCTTCAGACAACATTCTCTCATGTGACTTCATGACAAACAGAAACAGAAAATAAGTAGAAGCAACCCTAGAGATTGCCAAAGCCAGTGGGTTTCCCATCTTAGCTTTGAAGTCCTTTGTTCAGACTTAAGATCACGCTGGGATGCAGACACATAATCTGCATAGGAAAGAGAAATGTTCTGGATGAAGCAGTGGGTGGATGCAGGGAAAGCAAAAACACCGCTCTTTTCCACGCTCCCAGTCCCTTCATCTGTTTGTGCTTGAGTGACTTCCAATGGACACCGTTAACCTGATCATTCTTCTATCACCCATTTTGCAGATTAGGAAACTAAGTCCTTGAGGGGATAAGTAAATTGCTTGAGTACACATAGTGAGATGGGGGCAGAACAGAAACTCTCTTTCTGTTGTGGGTCAGAGGACAGGCTTTAAGGGAATGAGGTAAAGGCACTCGCTCTCGTCCTGAGACTGACGGCTCGGTGGGATAACGACTCAGACTCCAAGCTGGTTGTCCATGCCCCTAAGCCTCCCCAGCCAATTAGCTCATTCCTTCAGTTCCGGGTAATGACTCAACTTTTTCCTTTCTGGGTTCCAGATGAAAACCTCTTTCTGCAGTTCCTGGTATCACCTGAAAAGCAAAAAATAAGGATTTTCTTCCTTCTCAATGCCATCTAGCACTTGAAGAAAAACTGCCAGCAAGCCAGATGGTAAGTTGTCATGGGGAAGATGACGTGGCCGCTCCCCACAGGGAGAGCCTTTTCTGACTTTCCTCAAGTGAGTTATGCTCTTTTTAATCTGCTTCGTAGACAGCCCATTTGCTAACATTGCATCAATATGTGCTCATCTCATTTCCCTAAAGGCTTCTGTTTCTCTCTAGGTCTCCTTTTCCACCCCATTTTTATATCTTCCTATCCTTTCCAGTGCCCTACAACAATTTCATTCATACAAAAGCAAGCCTTCCCAAAACACAGAGTTACATTTGGAGTTATCAACCACAGTAGTGGTTATGATTGAGGATACGTTCTCCCCATCCTAAGACGGTAAAGCGCTCAAGGAGATAACTTCCTGCTCATACCCTTTACACTGTGGGTATGTCACCCTGAGGATTCTCTGGGGCTCCTCTTTACCCACATCTCTTTCCATCTTCCCCCTCTTTTCTCCTTTGTTCACAAGACCCTCCCTATTGCCCCTTTCTCTACCTACCTGCCTTCTAAGACAGGAGTTGTAAGAAGGGGTGTTCAGTCTCATAAAGTACTGACATTGACAGCCTGGATCCTACTCACCACCATGCCACATTATTTACCAAAATCACATGGGTCTATAGTCTATTCTCAGAATATTATGATAATATTAGGTTGGTGCAAAGGTAACTGTGGTTTTCACCATTAAAAGTAATGATGATGAGAAAAAAAAAGAAACAAGAAAAAAGAAATCTTAAGAGGAAGAAGGAAAAGAAGGAAGAAAAGAAAGAAAAATAAGAGAACTATGCACCAATATTTCTAGTAATACTAATAACTGACATTGACTAAGGAAGTCTTTTATCCTGCACTACTGTGTGTGTGTGTGTATTACATTAAGGCCTCATGAGTACTGTATTATTTCCTCTTATTTTACAAATGTAGAAATCTAGGGACATTTAGTCCAATGAGCAAATAGGAAGCCGGGATTCAATGCCTGGGGAATCTGATTGCAGAGTCTGAGCTCTGTAGACTGCTGACCAAAGCGGGGCACAGTGCCCAGCTTTCAGGGTTGGGAATTATTATGGTAGCACCCATGTTTGGGGATTACACATATTGGTGGCTCCATGATTCAAAGGGCCGAGGATGTCACAAAGCCAGGGATTCCCATATCAAGGACATAGTATGGGAGAGGATTCTGAGGTGTTGATATAAAAGTGTTTTATATCAACAATCCAGAGAATATGCTTTTATAACAGGTGAAGTGATGGGGAAGAAAAGGCTGAAGCCCTGCTGTATTTGTCTTCCTAAGATCATTATATTGATATTTTCTAGACTCTTGTCTATTTGAAGAGGCTTAAGCTAATTTTTTTAAATTTTACTTTAAGTTCTGGGATACATGCGCTGAACGTGTAGGCTACACTGGCATACATGGGCCATTGTGGTTTACTGTACCTATCAACCCGTCATCTAGGTTTTAAGCTCTGCATGCATTAGGCATTTGTCCTAATGCTCTCCCTCCCCATTCCCCCCACCTCTCAATAGACCCCAGTGTGTGATGTTGCCCTCCCTGTGTCCATGTGTTCTCATTATTCAGCTCCCACTTATGAGTGAGAACATGCGGTGTCTGGTTTTTTGTTCCTGTGTTAGCTTGCTGAGAATGATGGTTTCCAGCTTCATCCATGTTCCTGCAAAGGATATGAACTCATTCTTTTTTATGGCTGCCTAGTATTCCGTGGTGTATATGTGCCACATTTTCTTCATCCAGTTCATCATTGATGGGCATTTGCATTCTTTTTAAAATCACTTTGTGAGTTCTGGAGTTTCTTCCATCTTAAATGCTGTCTTGCTATTGTGTTTCAGTCACCTGTTACTCACATGTGGGTTATTCACTTTGGAGACCATTTCTGGAAAGTTTCAAATACTAAGATGGTTTTTCCATGCCAACCCCTGGGCTCTTGCCTCCTTTTTCCATTGCCTGGCCATAACACAAATTAATTTCTGTATTCACTTCTTCCAAATGGTTTCCTCAGATGTTCTTTAAATGAATTCCTGCTTATTTTTGAATTTTCTACATCACAACCCCCTGCTCTTTTACTCCATCCACAGCAGAGAGGAATTGATAGATGTTTATCCTACTGTGCTTTAAAGCAGACTCTACAAGTGCAGGAGTTATGTTCATTTAAAATTTGAAGGAATGTTAATACAACCTCTCCTTCCTTGCAAGGTGCCCTCTACTTTAGTTTTTCCTTTTCAAAACTGACAGACTCTTCTTTGGGCAACACTTAGGAGCCAAACATTTTGGCCTTTGTCTTAGATGAAATAATCCTATTAAAACACGAATGAGAAGTGACACTTCCCATTTCAGAATGCAAATCATGCTTCTCTGCCATCAAGACCCTGTATGCTCTGCTTCCTGCTACTCGTCTGACTTCCTCCCCTACACTTTCCTCTTGTACCCTCTGCCCTGACTCCACCCCATTTTCTTGCTCCATCCCTTTTGTGACCAGACACACATATGTGCCTCAGGCCTTTTGAACTTGCCATTCCCTCTCTCTGCCTCTGACTGAAATTCTCTTTCCCCAAATAGCTGCTGGTTCATTCTTATTATTCTCTGCTCAGATGTCATCCATCAGAAAGCCCTTCTCTGCCAGCTCAGTTTATAATAGCTAACCCCAAACATTTTCTATTTTTTACCCTGCTTATTTTTTTCACACCACAGCTCAGCACTTTGTTATATATTTCTTCACTTGTTTGTTGTCTGTCTTCCCCATTAAAATGTAAGACCCATGAGCTGTGTTCACATTTTAAACAAAACAAAACAGAAACAACAGCAGCAGCAGCCACAACAACAGCAACACTATCACATCCTCAGCACCTAGAACAGCACTTGGCCGGTAGTAGCATTTGTTGAATGAACAAAGGCTGAGCTATGGTGGGAGAGAGGGCTATGCACTGGTGGGAAAGGCACCAGATCCCCAGAATCACATATTACAAGTTTCTGGATCTAACTTTGTTCCTAAGATATAAATTGCTTAATTGCTCACAGGAGTTCTGTTTACCTGTTCAAAGCCCTAGTTCTGCAGCAATGACTATTACCGGGCCTTGTTTTCTCTTCTATTCTGCAGCTGCCTTCTTTCCAGAGAGGTTGCTCCCACTCATCTTCCCCAAGGAAGACACTGGCCAAGCAGACCTTGACTTTCACATGCTAAGTGACTGCCTGAGGCAGCATCGTTAAAAGTAAGGGTCCAGTTCTTTCTTTCCACTTCCCTAGGTGCCTGGGCCAAGTCTCACTCTTAGCTTCTCCCTTGGGCTCCCATGTGCACAGAGCAAGAGAATTCTGGCAATTCAGGGGACCTGTCCATATGCGGCCCAAGGGACTTGGCAACACATTTTGTGTCTCATTCCAACCACAGTGCCAAGTTTAGATTTAAATTTACTTCCTTAAGTTTGGAGTCTAACGTGAGCCTTTGAGCAGTACGTGAGACACAAGGCTACAAACGTTTCCCTTTCTTTCCACCTCAGTTCTGCTTTGCCCTGCAGTTGCCTGAATTAAGTATACGTGTCAGAAGGCTTTAGTTGGTTCCCAAGAGCCTTGTGTTCAAATAATGGCTCTGACAATTATTATTCATGTTTCTCAGACACTGGAAGGAATCCCTCTTAGGAGATAACACTTATTGAACAGTTACCTAGATCTGGGTCAAGCACCTTCTACACTCTGTCTTAATCCTCAGAATTCTATAAGGTAGATACCATGATTAACCAGGTTTTACACGTTTTAAAAACATCAGGCCAGGTGTGGTGGCTCAGGCCTGTAATCCTAGCACTTTGGGAGACTGAAGCAGGAGGATCACTTGAGGTCCAGAGTTTGAAAATAGCCTGGCCAATATGGCAAAACCTCATCTCTAATAAAATTACAAAAATTAGCTGGGAGTGGTGGTGCACACCTATAATTTCAGCTACTCAGGAGGTGGAGGCACAAGAACCTCTTGAACCCAGGAGGCAGAGGTTGCAGTGAACCAAGATTGCATCACTACACTCCAGCCTGGTTGACAGAATGACACTGTGCCCCCCCCAAAAATTCAAGAGCTAGATAAGCAAGGATTTGAACCAGAGCCCTAGCTCATCACCACTTCACTGCATCATCACTATCATCACTACTATGATTAGTTATCATTTGTGATATGACATGGAAACCCTGGTCCATGTGCCCAGGGCCACCTGCTCCCCTTCTCAAGTACTTCAGACTTGTCCTATTGGTATACCTGGAAAGGCTCAAAACTGGGTACAACCTCAGGAAGAGTAGGTCTTCCATTTTGGAGATCCTCCTTTCATAGTAGGAGACGGTGTGTTATAATGGACAAAGGCTTTCTTGGCAACTCCCACTAACTGTGTGTCTTTTGAGAAGTCGGTGTAACCTCCTGGCCACCCAACTTTCTCAACTATAAAAGAAAGGCTTGAACCAAAGACTCAAAAATATTAATGAATGAATAATGAATAACATTTATTCTCCAACGTCCAATGATTCTGTAGCCAATATCCAACTTCTAATAGTTTTGGTTTCCATAACCTCTCTGGGCTTCCTTTGCAGGGCTCTGTGCACATTGATCCATTTCCCCCAGCACAGAAATCCTTATTCAGAGGATCTGTGATGCTTTGTATCAACCAGATAATACAAAGTAGTCCAGTTACCCAGCTGCCTCCTTGGGAGAACCATGAGTTCATTTCTTACAACCTGCAACAACTATTGCTAATAATGATAGCTAACATTTGTTGTACTACAGATTCTTCTAATCATCTTACATTTAATTAATAACTTAATATAATTAATTGTTATGATTAATTAGTAATTTAATTTTCATAACAATCCCATGAAGTAGTTACTAGTATTAATACCCATCAGTCAGCTAGGCGTGGTGGCTCACGCCTGTAATCCCAGCACTCTGGGAGGCCGAGGCAGGTGAATCACAAGGTCGGGAGTTCAAGACCAGCCTGACCAACATGGCGAAACCCCGTCTCTACTAAAAATACAAAAAATTAGCTGGGCGTAGTGGTGGGCACCTGTAATCCCAGCTACTCAGGAGGCTTAGGTGGGAGAATCACTTCGACCCAGGGGGCGGAGGTTGCAGTGAGCGCCAAGATTGCGCCACTGCACTCCAGCCCAGGTGACGGAGCCTCAAAAAAAAAAAAATAATAAAAGAAAGAAAATAAAATACCCATCAGTCAATAAAGAAGGAATCAGCATCCTAAATTATTTGAGCTCTTCTCTTCTGAAGTTTCACAGCAGCCTAAGGCATTCGCCAGGGTCTCTGGAATAAACAAGGGGGAATCAGGGCCTGCCTAAGTTCACAATGAAGGAGAGGCAGAAAGGACTTTCCGTAGGTTCCTTGCAAGAAGATGCTGCCCAGCTGGTGCTCAGGGTTCATGTGTCATTTCAGCACTGGCAGCAGCTGTTCCTCACCAGCCCTGTATAAATCTGGAAACTGGAGAACATTGTCAACCTCTGTCCTGTTGCACTGGTATCTTCTCTCCCCAGTGAGACGCCTTGGAGACTGAAATGTCCCTGTTTGGAAATGTCAACAGAAGAGACTGCTGCTTCGGTTTCCTTGTCCTTCTTTTCTGTTAACACTCTGGAGAGTATGATGCAGCTGATCTCACCTTACAGGGGCTACCTTGAGTAGTCATTAGGAGAAAGTAGAGGTACTGAAGGTGGAGGAGGTGGCTTTCTGGAAGTCAGCAAAGATGATAAAATGCACCAAATGGGAGCTGCCATCAGCCTTGCTCTTTGACCAGCTCTGTCATTTTATAACTTGGGGGTGAATTACAGGTTCGAGTGATAGAGAAGGGGCCATGGCATGTCACCATCTATTTAAAGAGCCATGAAAACACTGTCAGCAAGCTTTGCCTAACGAGGATGCAGGATGACCTGCCCTTTATGTTTACTCCTTCAAGATTGAATGTGTGTTGCTGCTTTTCTGCCAGTAAAGGCAACAGTTGCAGTTACATTATTTTTGCAACAAAAGAGTCAGAAATTTTTCAAAAGTGACACAAATTCACTTTTAACTTTGTTCAAGGAGATTGATTTTTTTCTTTCTTTAAAAAGTGTTAAATGTTCAGGTAGTTTGGAAGTTTTTTAATGTTAGCAGTTTCCAACCCATGCTGAAAGAGTTTGTGGATTTGGTCATTCCACTTAGCAGTTGTAAATATGCACCTTGCTTAACAACACAGTGGTTACGCTCCTCAAAAGTAGCGTAGGCTGGGTGTGGTGGCTCACGCCTATAATCCCAGCAATTTGGGAGGCTGGGGCGGGCGGATCACTTGAGGCCAGGGGGTCAAGACCAGCCTGGGCAACATGGTGAAACCTGTCTCTACTAAACATACAAAAATTAGCCTGGTGTGATGGTTCATGCCTGTAATCCCAGCTACTCAAGGGGGTGAGGCATGAGAATCACTTGAACTTAGGAGGCAGAGGTTGCAGTGAGCTGAGATTGCACCACTGCACTCCAGCCTGAGCAACAGAGTAAGGCCCTGTCTCAAAAAAAGAAAAAGTAGCATAGATGCAATGTTTGGTGAAGGAATTCATCCTGTTAATTCACGGTGCAGTGCCTGAGCTTCTTTATCTGATCTACTTAGAAATTATCAAGAAGATAATTACCCTAATTTGATCATCATGCACGTAGAAAAACATCACACTCTACCCCATAAATATATACATTATTATGTGTCAATTAAAAATAAAACAAAAAAACAAATCCTCAAGACACGGAAGCAACACCTAGCTCTTTGACTTTGGTACCTTGTCTCTTGATCTTCCCCGTATTTTTCACTAGAAGTTGATATCTACAAACACTTAAATGGACCAGAGGAAGCTTCTATCCAAAGGAATCCTCCAAAATATCTCAGTGAAGTATGGACTTCTTCCAATGTCAGAAATAGCTTCGAAATTTAGTTGCTTTGTTAGTATTTAGTTTAATACATCTTTGATGTTCATAGGAATGTAATCAAAGGTCTTCAAGAATTTCCAAATGTAAAAAGATAATTATAAATTATTCTCTTCTCCCCCCAAAATTCAATAAGTATAATTGAATATTTAGGCAATATCTTCAGATGCTTTTTATTTTAATACAGCATAGTTTACTTTTTAATTTGTCCCAGACTTCTATTTTCTGGATAAGAACCTGCCATCAGTTGCACAGATCTATTCAATATCTTTTTTAAAAAATTTATCCATGCTCCTTATTTTTCAAACCAACTTTGATTTTTATCAAAGTAATGCACAAAGTTGTTGAAAAATCAAATAGCAGTGAAAGGTTTATAGTAGAAAACAGCGGTTATATTTCCCACTATCAACAACTTTTGGCTCTCTTAGTTGTTTCTTTCAGAATATACCTCCATAATTTTATAATGTATTTATTATTATATTTTTATGTATTTGTTTAATAGCATTGTCCACTTATACTTTGCTAGATAAAGGTTAGCTTTCCTCCTCACATACACTGACACACATACTCTCACCCATATGACTATCCTTTAAGACTATTACTCTTCACACTTCTGGTTAAATAGTACTGTTTGTTTATATTTTATGACTATAGGAATAGTATACTCTGCTGAGCAAAACATCTTTTCCTGTAGAAACTTTTGTTTTTCCTAGAGTTTACAGTGTCCTGCTTTTTTCATTTGATTAATTTTTTTGTGTGTCCAATCACTGACTCTTTCCTACACCTCTGGCAGACCTACACTCTTCCACCATCACCACTGCCACCTCTGTGCTGACAGTATTCTCCATGTGGTCAAATGCATCCAATAGTTTATCTTTACATTGTCATTCTCAACCCAGCATCATGAAATGGCATCCATTCCAGGATATTTTTAAACAAAGAAATAAAATCATTATTCTCTTAAGAGTTGTTACTCTTCTGTGACAAAACTTCACTGCAACGTGCTTGCTGAGTTAGCAATTCAGTTCACTCCATATATAAATAGCTCAAACCTTGCAGGAAAGAATTTAAATTTGTGCCTCAGCAAAAAGACAGATCATAACATCAGGAACTTGTAGGGGTTGTGTGACTGGTAAACACCTCCAGGTTTAATATCCCAAACCATTCTATAGGCCCACTTTGGATGTGGAGAAGCCCTAGGCAGCTTATGGAGGGCTTGCAGTACATAACACACCACACACACACACACACACACACACACGAATGCACACATTTGCCCTAGGCCCCAATAAGTAAAGCATACCTGGGTGCACAAGGAAGTTGTTAATTTTCATTATGTCTGAGAGAGGGAGGTTCTTTTTTAAAAGACAAGACACTTCTTATCTATCCTAGGACTGTCAGTTCTGTCTCTGTGACTGGTAACCTTGCCTCTAGGCATCTTTCCTAACTGTTGTTCACCTGGAATGTGTCCTTGCCAAATGGGACTACATTTGCTTTCTACACCCATTTTCCTCTGCCAAACAAGGATGCAGCTGCAATCAATAACAGTCTGCTTCCAACTTCTGATGTAGTGCAAGCTTTCAGATGATGAGGGTCTTCAAAATTCAGGTTCCATAAAGAAAAGTGAAAGCCCTAGCTGGGAATAAAGACTTCATATTGCTCAACCGTCGGAAACCCTCACCTCTTCTGATTCCTTCTCTGGCTCTGTTCCAGGATTATGGATATACCTGGAGCCAAGGGCAGCTAGACAGCCTGGCAGAGAAATGCACAAAGCAGCCCATGACTATCCACGGGGTATTTAGGAAGATCACCTTGACTGCTGCTTACAAGTAGCACCTTCCTGTTACAATGAATCTTGCCTATTTATTCTAATGAGTATTTTTTCCTCTTGTGAAAAGAAATTAGAGATTTTTTTGTAGTTATCAAAGCAGAGGATGATGGGCATGGCCCAGTGGTGAGGTCGAAAGCAGCATTCAAGTGGACACCAGAGTTGAGACAGAATCTCCTGGCAACCAGGAGTTCAGGAAGAAGCTAGAAAGAGACATTTTCACTCTCCCAAATGTCCAAAATGTAGGTGTGTTTTACAGAACAACCATCATAGAGAGCTTCCTCTCTTTATGTAAAGAGCTTTCCAATCTGATAATTTTTTTTTCTGATATGATTGGTTATTTAGCCTCATGTTCATGTCTCTAATACCACATTTTGGTGAAAGATATCCTTTTTTAAATAATAATTTTAGCTGTCAGTCTTTTCAATGGAGATGATCCATTCTTACACCATCCCATTAACAATTCTGACTGAGTCAACAACAGCTTAATGGGGCACCTGATTTTGCATAAAGAACACAACACATCGAACTCTCTGTTCCTTGCACAGGGGGAGGAATCTGTTCTTTTGTTTATCAACATTAGGTCATTCTGAGGTGCAGTATCAAGGGCTCTATTTTAGTAGCTCCTGAGACAGCCTGGAAATTAACTGGTCAATTAGACATACAGCCTGGATGTACCTCTAATTGACAATGAATACATTTTGATACTATATCTGTTTAGGAGATTATCTACAAATTGCTTTAGGCATTAGATGGCTCCAAATGGTTATATGGACATCTGTTTTTGTTGGCCACAAACATGCTATTCACAATGACGATTTTATCATTGACTGAAATCATGGCTTCATCTACTATATTATTCTGAAAATTTCTAACTTTCTTATAATGATCAGTGGGGGAATGTGTCTGTGATATTTCTGTGGTGAAGGATTTCTAAAGAAATGTGTTCTTTTATTCATTCATTCAAAAGAACATATCTGTCCTTGATGTACATATGTACATCATTTTCCTAAGTAACTCATTTAATACTGTCCCTGGAGTAGCATAGAGGAATTGCTGTTCTCATCTGCATGCCTAGGCTCTGGCAATACAAAGCTTATTCTAGATATTCTGATGAAGCATCATGCATTTGTTTAATAGTCAAAATAGATCCCAGAGAAAGCCATCTGAGAGACCCACATTGAAGATTATGCTATAAATTATCTGATTGTTACTCTTCAAAACTGTCAAGGTCATCAAAACCGAGGAAAGTCTGAGAAATTGTCACTGTCTAGAGGAGGCCGTATTGGTTTGTTCTTGCATTGCTAGAAAGAAATAACTGAGACTGGGTAATTTCTTCAAGACTGGGTAACTTGATAAAGAAAATACTTTTTATTGGCTCATGTTTCCACAGGCTGTACAGGAAGCATGGCTGGGGAGGCCTCAGGGAGCTTTCACTTATGGTAGAAGGCAAAGCCAGAGCAGGCATCTTCACATGGCCGAAGCAGAAGAAAGAGAGGCGGTGCTACACACTTTAAAACAACCAGATCTCACGAGAACTCTATCATGGGAACAGCATTAGGGGGATGGTGCTAAACCATTAGAGACCAGCCCCATAATATAATCACCTCCCGCCAGGCTCCACCTCTAGCACTGGGGATTACACTTCAACGTGAGATTTGGGCAGGAATACAAATCTAAACCCTATCAGATGCTAAGGAGATACGATAATTCAATGAAATGTGGTATTCTAGATGGGATTCTGGGACATAAAAAAAAGCATCAGGCAAAAACTAAATAAATTGTGGAAATTTAGTGAGTAATAATATAGCAATATTTCATTAATTGTGATAAGTGTATCATACTAATGTAAAATATTAACAATGGGGAAACTGGGTTCAGAATATATGGGAACTCTGTACTCATCTTTGCAACTTTTCTTTAAATCTAAAACTGTGCTAATTTTTTAAAATCTTGTTTTAAAAACAAATTTTTCAAAAAGATCACATTGAGGATTTTCCGATTTGCTTCTGATGGGGACATTGGACTCCAGTTGAAAATTATTTGTTAGTTTCTCATTTTTATGCAGTAGCTAAGAGTACAGATCTGGTCTTAAATCACTTTGGACAGGTTAGGTAATTTCTCTGAGGCTCTGCCTCCCTATCTGTAAAATGGGAGTAATAATGTCAATCTCACAGCTACCTCCAGAGAATCATATGAAATAAGGTTCAAAAACGCTACCACAGTGCCTGCAAATAGGAAGTGTTCACAGAAACGGTGGCTGTTATTATAAACAATAATAAAGGAAATTTGAATTTTTCTATTGTGCAGCTCCCAGCTCCCAGTAGAACATCTTAAAGAACAGCATTTCATTTTCTTGCCAACAGAGTTTCAGGGTTACAGAAGCTGAGGCATGAGGATATAAGGCATATTCTGTATTAACAAGGATAGCAGGTGGGATCTCAGTGAAGGGAGGAAAGTTGTTGAATGCAGAAGCCTCTGTTAAATTGAAATGGGGGAAATGGCTTAGAGCTGCATATAGATTAGTCACAGATTATTACTTGACTTAAATTCACGGGCACATTTCAGTGGCAAATTGGGGTGGTGGGAGCAGAAAGCAGAGAGAAGAAGAAGAAGTGGCTAAATAAAGCTGCCCTTGCCTGTTCTTCATCAGGCATGTCCTTCCCTGCAATGGTCTACTAAACATGGCATGGCTATCTACTTGCTTGTAACTATGATGGGTCATTGATTTTCACATTCAGTTTGATGCTTGCCTTGTGGTTTGTGATTTGAAAATCTATTCTACTCAGAAGGAAGCTACAAATGACCGTCAAACATAACAAATCTTGAACTCTAACTACCCAGAAAACAACAGTCTCTTAAATTGATGACCTGAGAGTCAAGGGCATTTTGTCTTCTGTTTCCAGAGCTCTGAGAAACATCAACTGTATTAAAGGAAGAGCGGACGCATCTTCCATTTTTCTAACCAATTGATAAAGGTAAGTTCTTACTGAAAACCTTTTGCCTACTTTCTCTAAAAGTCTTAGGAGGGACAAAATCACTTTAACATACTCATTACAAGGTGATTACCTGTTTAGATTACAACATTACATTTGATGATTGGCTTATTGCACATCAAATGGTCAGTTGTATCAATAGCCATATGAAAATAAGTTCCTGGAAGCATTATTTCAAGGAATAGGTCAAAGCCAATGGGTATCTAACAATCTACTTCTCCTCACTTTTCCATTGTTAACTGGTAGAGAGGCTCAGTAATTGGCCAGTTCAAGACAAAGGTGTCACCTGGGTTCACAGAACCTACTCAGAAATAGCATTACATTGATCAATCTTCATTCCAAGCTCATTCTAGTAAAAGCATCACAGGAATATAAGTGACCCTTACAAATAGGCTAGGAAGAAAATCAGAATATTTCCCAGCTAATGAAAATTATTTTAAAATCCACCAAAAAAATGCTGCAAATCTACACTCTTCCTTTAGAGTAAATTAGAGGGCAGCTGATTCTATAAGCACACGAGCACAGTAGTGATACATGATGGTGTCAACTTCTCAATTAGAATGAGCTAGAGGGCTTATAGGTGATAATCCATTTTAACAAGCACCCATCAAAGCAGAACTCACCATCTCATAAAAAGATTCCCAAGCTCCGACTCAAGTCCAATTATTTTAAGTCATCATCCATTCAAGAAAATTTCAGGACAATGAAAGAGCCTATGATACCCACTGCGTGTTTTTTTTTTTTTAATTACACTTTAAGTTCTGGGATACATGTGCAGAATGTGCAGGTTTGTTACATAGGTATATATGTGTCATGATGGTTTGCTGCACCCATCAACCCATCATCTACATTAGGTATTTCTCCTAATACTATCCCTTCCCTACCCCCCTCACCCCCTTGGAGGCCCCAGTGTGTGATGTTCCCCTCCCTGTGTCCTTATGTTCTCATTGTTCAACTCCCACTTATGAGTGAGAACGTGTGGTGCTTGGTTTTCTGTTCCTGTGTTAGTTTGCTGAGAATGATGGTTCCCAGCTTCAACTATGTCCCTGCAAAGGACATGAACTCAACTTTTTATGGCTACATAGTATTCCATGGTGTATATGTGCCACATTTTATTTATCCAGTCTATCATTGATGGGCATTTGGGTTGGTTCCAAGTCTTTGCTATTGTGAATAGTGCTGCAATAAACATGTGTGCATATGTCTTTAAAACAGAATGATTTATATTCCTTTGGGTATATACCCAGTAATGGGGTTGCTGAGTAAATGGTATTTCTGGTTCTAGATCCTGAGGAATCACCACACTGTCTTCCACAATGGTTGAACTAATTTATACTCTCACCAACAGTGTAAAAGTATTCCTATTTCTCCACATCCTCTCCAGCATCTGTTGTTTTCTGACTTTTTAATGATCACCATTCTAACTGGTGTGAGGTGGTATCTCATTGTGGTTTTGATTTGCAGTTCTCTAATGACCAGTGATGCTGAGCTTTTTTGTATGTGTGTGCTGGCCATGTAAATGTCTTCTTTTGAAAAGTGTCTGTTCATATCCTTCACCCACTTTTTGATGGGGCTTTTTTTTTTTTTTTTTGTAAACTAGTTTCAGTTCTTTATAGATTCTGGATATTAGCCCTTTGTCAGATGGATAGATTGCAAAAATTTTCTTCCATTCTCTAGGTTGCCTGTTCACACTGATGCTAGTGTCTTTTGCTGTGCAGAAGCTCTTTAGTTTAATTAGGTCCCATTTGTCAATTTTGGTTTTTGTTGCCATTGCTTTTAGTGTTTTAGTCATGAAGTCTTTGCCCATGCCTATGTCAAGAATGGTATTGCTTAGGTTTTCTTCTAGGGTTTTTATGGTTTTAGGTCTTATGTTTAAGTCTTTAATCCATTTTGACTTAATTTTTGTATAAGGAGTAAGGAAGGGGTCCAGTTTCAATTTTCTGCATATGGCTAGCTAGTTTTCCCAGCACCATTTATTAAATAGGGAATCCTCTCCCCATTGCTTGTTTTTGTCAGTTTTGTCAAAGATCAGATGGCTGTAGATGTGTGGTGTTATAATCCCATCACCTCAGCCCCAAATCTCCTTAAGCTGATAAGCAACTTAGCAAAGTCTCAGGATACAAAATCAATGTGCAAAAATCACAAGCATTCCTATACACTAACAATAGACAGAGAGAGACAAATCGTGAGTGAACTCCCATTCACAATTACTTCAAAGAGAATAAAATATCTAGAAATACAACTTACAAAGGATGTGAAGGATCTCTTCAAGGAGAGCTACAAACCACAGCTCAAGGAAAAAAAGAGGACAAACAAATGGAAAAACATTCCATGGATAGGAAAAATCAATATTGTGAAAATGGCCACACTGCCCAAAGTAATTTAGAGATTCAATGCTATCCCCATCAAGCTACCACTGAATTTCTTCACAGAATTAGAAAAAACTATTTTAAATTTCATATGGAACAAAAAAAAATAACCCATGTAGCCAAGACAACCCTATGCAAAAAGAACAAAGCTGGAGGCATCACACTACCTGACTTCAAACTATACTACAAGGCTACAGTAACCAAAACAGCATGATACTGGTACCAAAACAGATATATAGACCAATGGAACAGAACAGAGGCCTCATTGGGTGTTTTATTGAAGACTACAAAATGAAAAGAGGAGTTGATTTGAACAAGGAAGATTTTAAAACATATTTCAGAAACATAGGTATTACATGAAGTGAAATACACCTCATGAAGTTGCTTCTTAGAAAGCGATGTCCTTCTCTTTCCCCTGAACTCTTTCTAGGTCACCTTCTCTCCTTGCTTTGAGAAAAGAATTGGATGGGGAAACAGAGTAATAACTGCCAAGTTGTTCTCAATAAGTTGTAGCCTCACAGTTCCTTACAGCCTGGGTACTATGGCAATATTCTTTACCTCTCTGTAGCTCAGTTTGTTCATCCTTAAAATGGGCAGCATAAGTAGTATGTAACCGAACTCTTGAATTCTAACTACCTAGAAAACAGCCTCTTAAACTGACGACCTGATAGTCAAGGAGTATGGGTTTTAGTGTGGATTCCATGAGTTAATGCATGCAAAGTCATTCATTGAGCACTTGCTATCATTGTTATTACAACTGTTGCTCAAGCTGGAGAAGAGGTGATGATGACAGAAAAAGAGAGCATTATTGTTCAGTTCCCACCTATGAGTGAGAACATGCGGTGTTTGGTTTTCTGTTCTTGTGATAGTTTGCTAAGAATGATGGTTTCCAGCTGCATCCATGTCCCTACAAAGGACACAAACTCATCCTTTTTTATGGCTGCATAGTATTCCATGATATATATGTGCCACATTTTCTTAATCCAGCAGCACAGCAACATGGCACAAGTATACATATGTAACAAACCTGCATGTTATGCACATGTACCCTAGAACTTAAAGTATAATAATAATAATAAATAAAAAAAAAAGAAAGCATTATTTAGGTAGTGAGATATTGGGGATGATGGAGAGTTTCCTCCAAAATATCAGCTTCACTGAATGGTAACAGTAGACACTCCAGGCTAAGGCCTGACAGTATAGCATTCCCTAGTTTTCTAAAGCCAACAATTGATTCAGTGATAGACACTTAACCTAAGTTACTCTCATGAAGTGCCAATTTAAAAGGGCAGAGGCTTCACCTGCTTTGCTCTCTGCTCTGTTTCCTGCCACTTGTTTGAAGAATGTTAAATAAATTTGGGACTTAAGAAAAAAAATTCCCTTTCCACTAGGCTTGCTCAACTGATAGAATAAAAGCCTTGAGCAACTGACAGCCATTTATTTTAGTCTCATGAAAGGAGCTCCTCTTTGAGAATGAAGCCAAACCAGAGGACAAAAGAACCAAGAGAAAAAAGATAGGTTCCTGAAGACATTTGAGCACCTGGTTACAGCTCTGCCTGAAGGAAACATACTCTTGATCCTACTAGGTAAAGAGAGCAATAAAATCAATCTCTTCCTCTCTGTGTTATCATTCTTTATTGTTATTATTGTTCTTTTTAAATCCATTTGAGTAAGGTTTCTGTAACTTGTAACTCACAGAGTCTTGACTTTACTGTCCTTGTACTTGAGTTTACTCAAACATCTCTAGGTTAGATTAAATTGAGAAGCAGAGAACACAGTCCCAAGGGAGATGTAGATAGGACAGGATGTAGAAGAGACAAGTGAGATTCCCCAGAGCCCTGCTTTAGATGGAGTCAGGAGACTCCACCTTTTCCTGTCCTAACAGAAACCTCAAGCAGGAGAGCAGGGGAGGTAATCTCACTCCATATTGTTTCTACTACAATTCTTGTGGCCAGGACGATTTCTAGATAATCTGATCCTACTCGGACTATAGAGGATTGGAGAAAGAAGAACTCAGAGCTCCCAAGTTTACCTGGTCTGGAAGTCTTCACACCTGAAAGTTTTCATTTCATTCCCTGAAAAGTTGATGTATTGGAAACACACATTTGTTTCATAGTTACACCCTTGTGAAAAGCTTTTAATTTAATTAATTTATTTTTTAACTAAGGCTCTCCTTTCGAACGACCCTCAGCCACTTCCACTTTAGTGGAAGGAAAACCTCTCAGTCCAAATTACCGAAGGTAAGGACAGCATCTTGTTTGTATTTTAATTCCTGTTTGGCAGAGTACCAGGAAGTATGCAAGAGCCTCCTTTAATCAATTCCTGCCGTGGACAAGCCAGACATATTTCATCTTCTGATTGGACCCTCAGGGCTGAATTTGCAAAGAATGCATTCTAAGCCATTAAGCCAATAAATGAACCTATATTCAAAAAAGACTGTTTAAGTAGTTAGTTTACTTATAGGGGATTTAAAGGTATAAAATCACTGGTTTAGGAATGGACGGGCTGCAGATCAGAGCTTATCTCCCACTTGGCTGAGCTGTCATGGAGGAAGCTGGCAGCCACTCAGAACAGACAGTCACTTGACCAGTCGCTGTCACCATTTGCAACTAGAGGCACACACACAAAAAGATGACCATATGGCACCTGCCTCAACAACAACTGTATCTAAGTAGACAGTGAAGTTGTATGTCCTTTAGCTGTCATGAAGTTGAATTTCAACAGAAAGTGAGTGGTAGTTAAACAATTTCTGCCAGAAAGATTAAAATTGAAAGGCTTAATTTCATCCCTATCTTGTATAAACAGTATAAATGTCTTCTCTTTATCATGGTCAGATCTTTCCAACTCTACATTAATTATGATCCAATTAACAAATTGACCATGATAGCCCATCTTCTCTCTTGCAGTTTGTAAAAAAAATCAGGATTTCTTCACTTGGCTTTCTCTTGGCTCACATTCTACATATGTCTCCTAAAGATCTTGGGTAAATTTAAGCTTTTATTCATAGATTTGCTCCTATACAAAAGTCATGTTTAATGTGCATGTTTCTCACACAGGGGCAATCATATTAATATATACTTCTCTTTAGTGTTTTCTAAAATGTGATCCATAGAAAACTACTCTTACAGGTCCCCTTAAAAAAAAAAAAGGAGGGTGCTCCATGGTTAAATAAGTTTGGGAAACATCAGATGTGACATTCTTCCTTCTGAGATTCACAATGCATGACATTGCATGCAAAAGGCTCTGAGAAGTTATGTAGAAAACAAAACATTTTCTTCTAGGGTTTTTATAGTTTGGGGTTTCACATTTAAGTTTTTAATCCATCTTGAGTTAATGTTTGTATGAGGTGTAAGGAAAGGGTCTAGTTTCAATTTTCTGCATATGGCTAACCAGTTCTCCCAGCATCATTTATTAAACAGGAAATCCCTTCCTCATTGCTTGTTTTTGTCAGATTTGTTTAATATCAGATGATTGTAGATGTGCGGTCTTATTTCTGAGTTCTCTATGCAACAAAGGTGCACATCCTACACATGTACCCCAGAACTTAAAATAAAAATTAAAAAAATAAATTTACATTTCTCTAATTACTAAAAAATAAAAGAAGGAAAGAAATTGTGGTAGATATACCATGGAATATTACTCAGCCATAAAAAAGAAATGAAATAATAACATTTGTAGGAACCTAGATGGACTTGGAGACTATTATTGCAAGTGAAGAAACTCAGGAATGGAAAACAAAACGTCGTATGTTGTCACTTATAAATGGAAGCTAAGCTATGCAGATGCAAAGGCATAATAATAATATAATGGACTTTGGGAACTCAGGGGAAAGGGTGGAAGTGGGGTAAGGGATAAAAGACTACAAACTGGGTACAGTGTATACTGTTTGGGTGATGGGTGCATCAAAATCTCATAAGTCACCACTAAATAACTTATTCATGTAACAAAACACCATCTGGTTCCCCCAAAAACCTATGGAAATAAAACATTTTTAAAATGAAAACGAAACAAAACAAAAAAACCTGTTTAACTGTCTTTCATCCAGTATTTAAAGAATCAATTTGTCTAATGGAGAAACCCCATCTCTACTAAAAATACGAAATTAGCCGGACATAGTGGCACATGCCTGTAATCCCAGCTACTTGGGAGGCTGTGGCAGGAGAATTGCTTGAACCCCGGAGGCGGACATTGCAGTGAGCCAAGATCGCGCCATTGCTCTCCAGCCTGGGCAACAAGAGTGAAACTCTGTCAAAAAAAAAAAAAAAAAAAAAGAAAAAGAAAAGACAGGAAACTTTTCTTCGTAGACCTCTGTTAACAGTCTACAAAGCCAGCAGCTTGGGGAACTAAGTGTGGGTCTGGCTTCAGAGACAAACACTAGACCTTCCTTTATGCCCAGAGCTGAGGTAAGACAATTTTTAATATGTATTAATGGTGTGTATGTGTTTATGCTTAAGATAAGATTCCATGTCTTTAATTAATTCCCTTGGCTTTATTCAGAAGTGTTTCAGGATGGGAAAATGACTGGTCATCATGGTTTTCTAGTCTAAAGTCCAGGATTTTGCTAAGATATTTTTAAATGCACATCTTGATTAGACAATATTTTAATACAAAGCAAATAGTAATATAGTTCATGGAAGTTCATATCATTGATTTTATATGTCACCTAGACAGGATCTGGGGTGGGCTTCCTGAAAGCCTAAGTCTAACTCTAACTTAGGTGCTCCCTACCTCCCAGCCAAACTAGCACCTCCTCCACCCCCATTTGCTATCCTCCTTAGTCTGTGATCCTGGCTTTGACTGAGAGGCAAGGAGGCAACAGGCCAAAGGTGGGAAGGCAGGAAAAGGAAGGCACTGAAGGACAAGTGGAAACAACTTGGGAGGGGTAGAATTAAAGCTCCTACGCTGCTCTCCACGCACTTCCCAGTCTCAAGTACCTCACCCAGGAGAGTCATTAAATCACTTACTTAAATTAATTAATCAAAGGTGCAAGCAATACCTCCGAGGGAAAAATACTACATTTGGATTCTTAAAATATTTCTGATGCTAAAAACTTAAAATGTTTTATATGTGTTTTATATATAGATATACATATGTAAAATTACTTATATTCTAAAAAGATGCCTGTGCCATTGAATGAGGATGTTAGCACCCTCACTTGACCAATGAGATCACAAAGCTCGTACAATGAGTCAACCGCCCCAGGTTACAGAAAGAATCATCAGGAACAGTGGGCCTCCCAATTATTTCTTCTTACCCAACATATTGAATTCCGTTGTCATATGAGAATTAAAGATGTACTCTTGGCTTGTGGCCACATTCTTATTTGCTAGTATATGAAATATTGTTAGATGTATATCTTCTTTTAAAATGTCCTCCTTTTCTCTTGCTCCTCATCCCCCATCTCAAACTGTCAAGTGATTGTGTATTTCTGAAATAATTAATGTCTATAGAGCAACTGAAATGTCTAAGGGCATTTTATATAACAGCAAAAAAAAAAAAAAAAAAAAAAAACCATATAAAGCAGAAGAAATTCAATCTACTTGTTGTTTTGTCTACAAATGTCAAACAACCAAACACCTGGTTTGATTGATTTTCTAAATTGTGCTGATTGAGTGGACTGGTGGTTTTCATGTAATAAACATGTAACTCAATCCTTCCTTTTCCTCAATGTAGCTTTGTGTTCAGCATCAAACCCCATTGTCACTGATTATTAAGATGTCCACATTATGAAATATTTTACTTGGAAATAAGTCACTCCATTGTATTAAGTGGCATCTATGTGTTCATTAGGCAGCTTTTTGTTTGTTTTTTAGTAGAGCCTTTACACAGCATTGTGAAAAAGAGCAAAGTCAAACAGACATGGCCTGTACCTTAAGAATTCTAGAAAAGAGGATGATCCTTGTGTGCAACTATCAGGAACGGCAGAAGTAAGGACCTAGAAAGAGGGCTTCATGGAGATGTGGCATTTGACTTGAGCTTAGAAATATAGAAAGGGGCCAGGCACAGTGGCTCATGCCTGTAATCCCAGCACTTTGGGAGGCCAAGGTGGGTGAATCACTTGAGATTAGGAGTTTAAGACCAGCATGGCCAACATCATGAAACCCTGTCTCTACTAGAAATACAAAAACTAGCCAAGAGTGGTGGTGGGTGCCTGTAATCTCAGCTACTTGGGAGGCTAAGGTGGGAGAATCGCTTGAACCCGAAAGGCAGAGGTTGCAGTGAGCTGAGATCACACTGCTGTACTCCAGCCTGGGCAACAGAGCAAGATTCCATCTCAAAGAAAAAAAAAAGAAAACAAAAGAAAGAAAAGAAATATAGAATGAATTTGAACAAATCCAAATGGAAGGAAAGAGTATAAGCAAAATTACAGAGTTGGCAACATCATTGTCTGTTTGGGTATGGCCAAGGTGTGATAGCTGAGGGTGGCCACGTTGTTTGCAGAGTGAGGTTTTACCAGCTCACAGTGGACTTAGATGTTTGGCTACAAAGACTGAACCTCACTAGGTGTGCACAGAGAGTTTGTTATCTCACAGCCCTCTCAGAGGGATGGAGCCGAGTGGCCAAGAGCAGGGGCTCAAATTCGACCCCCTTGCTTCCTGGGAAGATTATTTAATCCCTTCCAAGTTTAAGTTGCCTCATCTGAAAAATAAAGAAAACAATACCTCGTTCCTCCTGGGTCTGATGCAAGTTAGGTGAGTTTATTCATTTTTGCACAAGTATTTACTGAGCAACTATCATTTTTCCAGGCACTCTTCCAAGTATTGACAATACAGCTGTGATGAAAAAAGGCAAACTTCTTAGGGGGGTTACATTCTAATGGAGGAGACAGACAGGACACTAGATAAATTAAGCTTCATGATCATGATGAGTGCTATGAAGAAAAAATAAATCAGAAAAGGAAGATTGAAAGCAACAGGTTGATATTGGTCAGAGAAGACCTCACTGAGAAAGTGACTCGTGAGTAAAGACTTTTGGGCATGTAATGATAAATATCTGTCGTCAAAACATTCCAGGCAAAGGAAGAAACACATGCAAAGGTCCTGGGGCAGGAGTGTGGCTGGAGCAGAGTAAGAGATAAGTCCATGTAAGTTACAGTGGGGTTGGGGCTAGGGCTGGTGAGAGATGAAGGTCATGTAGGTCCTTCGACGTTCAGAATAAGGACTTCGCCTGTTACTTTCAGTGATACAGGCAGCTGTTGAAGCTCTTCAGGAAAAGGGGGACATGATTTATACTTTAACAGGATCCTTCAGGCTGTTCAGTAATGCATGTAACATGCTTAGCACGGGCTGGGGACATGGTATGGCCTCAATAAATGTTAGCTATTATCCTTGGTTGTGTTTTTTTTTTAGTGTTGGCATGACAGGGTCTGGGGGATACCAGGATGTCTAATACTATCTAGGATCCACAGGATACTACAGTCTGTTCAAACCTTCTTCCCAGTCCTATTTTAGCAGTAAGACTTGCATGACTGTGACAAATGGGCCACTCACTTCCATGAAAGGATCAGACAGATCTGGCTGTTGGCTATGCTTTTCTTGTGATAAGATGCCCTGCATTTGCGAGGTGAGGTGATTGCACGTGTACATATCAGGCTATTGTCAAGCTGCCCTGCACAGACGTGGTTAAAGTGTGAAGGCAGGAATTGGCCAGGAAAACAGTTTTCTGGAAGTGCCAGAAGCTCTTGGATGCTGCACTGGGTTATTCCCAAGCCAGCTGACAACATGCTGTCATTGCAGACAGCCCCACAACACTGAAAGCCCAGAGTTACCTGGGGGTTGGGAAGTGGAAGCTTCTAGTGGTGTTAAGGATCTATTTGTTCCTCCCTTGTTCTCAGGAGCTAATGATCATATAGTGAGTATAAAATAATAGTAACTATAATGTAGGTAAGGGGACACTCCATCCACTGAGAATCACTTTCAAACACAGCCAGTTAAGCATAAGTTGATAAAACTTTTGTGAAAGGTAATTTGGGTAATAGTTATCAAAATTTTTCATAAAACCCATACCCATTTACCTAGTAATTCCACATATGGACAAAAATATAGTTGTGAAGTGATAGATGCATGTAAAAAAGTCACTTAAAATATCTACTCTGGTTCTCAACTACTTAAAACATAGGGGCTGGATTTTGTGTTTTTCTTTCTTTTTCTTTTTTTCTTTTTCTTTTTCTTTTTTTTTTGAGAGAGTTTCGCCCTTGTCACTCAGGCTGGAGTGCAGTGGTGCGATCTCAGCTCATTGCAACCTCCACCTCCCAGATTCAAGAAATTCTCCTGCCTCAGCCTCTGGAGTAGCTGGGATTACAGGTACCCGCCACCAGGCCTGGCTAATTTTGTATTTTTAGTAGAGATGAGGTTTCACCATGTTGGCCAAGCTGGTTTTGAACTCCTGGCCTCAAGCAATCCACCTGTCTTGGCCTCCCAAATTGCTAGGATTACAGGCATGAGCCACCGCGCCCAGCTGATTTTGTGTTTTTCGAGGTCACTTCAATACTTACCCAACACAATTGTAGAATTCAGTGTAGTATAGTCACGTAGCCAATAAGTGGCATGGGTAGGAAGCAGACGTTCTCTGTGGTGGGGTCACTAGAGAAGATATGATTGTAAGGAAGACTCTGCGCTGAGCCTTGCAAACTGGATGCACGATCTTTCAAACACCGGCTGTTCTTTCACTGGCTAACAAGGCCTTGCCTGTGTTTTTTCAGGCAACCCACATCTGTCTCCTCTCTTCTCACAATTAAAGTTATTGGGTCACATTTGGAAAAATTATGTTTCAGGGAATGAAGACCTTTTCCCTATGCTAATTTTTTTCAAAATGTGTTCCGCACAAGCTGAATAGTGTCAAAGCCAAAATAATATATGGAGATAAATCTCCATATTAAACATCTTATTTGGGAATCATGGAATTGCAATTCGAGGCATAAACAGGGTTGGTCTAGGCTAAGTCCAAAGAGCAAAGAGAAGGTTGGCACTTTTATTAGAAAGAGAAATGTTACATATTGTTTTGAAACAAAACTCATTGGTACAGTAAAGAAAGCTTTTGGGAGCTAACAAGCTCTGATTGGTGAGGGATAGTGGTAGATAAAGCTAATCTTTGAGTCACAGCAGGTCGATGCAGCAGTTACCAGGTAAATCTGGTTTTAGGGTTATAGAAGTTGGTCTTGTGGAAAAATGTTTGGAGCTGGTGGTATGTGCTCCAACCGCTTTTTCCCCAGCCCTTCAAGTATCATTTAGTTAGGTATGACAAAAATGACCCAAATTGTATAATTAACTTTAAAACCACAGTAGGCATTAACAGATATGAATAGGTGCTATTGGAAAGTGTCTCACAATTAATTACTTGAGGTGATGTGGTTGAAGTTATTCAAGCATCCTGACTGAAGAGCTTCTCAGAACGCTTATTATGTACCAAGAAACTCCAAGAGTGAGGCATTGTGGTCAAAAGAACACTCCAGATTTATTTGGCTATGGAGGTCGTTTGTTTGTTTTGCATCTCTTAACATTCTGCAAGCCAAATGTCTTGAAGAATACAACTTTGGAAACTTCCAGATTGGTCAGAACATTGGGCCTTGCCAAAGTAGGAAAAAACAAACAAACAAACAAACAAACAAAAAAACTTCTCCAGAGCAGACTTTGTTACCATAACTTCAGGAATGTGACTTGTAGTTGGTGCCCTTCTCATCAGCTCCAGTCAGAAAACACCCATCAGTCAAAGAACCCAAACTTACAAAAAAAACCACATGGTGGTATAAGGAACCAACAAATATAAAGAGCCATCACATTCACGATTTTAAGCCCCTTCAATAAACAATGCATATGCAGTTGCCAGAAAATTTACATCTTTAGATGACAAGACTTCAGTCCCAGCTGTCAGTCAAGAGAAGCCTGGGGAATTCTCAAGAGGGTTTTTAAAAAAAATACCCAGGCAGATGTGCATCTGGAAGGCAATCCCACATTCCATCTCAGCCTGAACGTTGTCTTTAGGCAAAAGACCACATATCTAAGAGGACGGCAAGATTCACCTTGTGTTGTCAACAGTAAATATGTCAATCACACTCAGAGAAGGCTTGACAGACTGTGATTCACATTTGCATCAATTCAGGATAGCTGCCTACAGCTGTCTTTGGATTGGTGGCAATCTCAGGACCCAAAGAAGAGTCTCTCCAGATCACGGAGTCACTTCCTCTTCACTGACATCTTGAAGATGGTATGTTGGGCAACCTCAACATGGGGACGTTGGGCCTGGTTGTCTATTCCCATGTCACAGCACCACACTGTGGGATATGGTACCCCAACATGACAAGACAAAATAAAAATAACATAGGCCAGCCCAGTCAGCCCCTTTTTCAACTTTAAGTAAGCAAAGCTGAGCAGACCAGCTCTGCCTGCTGGCACACTGTCAGATCTCTTCAGATGAGTACCCATAGGCCTTACTGCCTAGCCAAGGCCTGCTGAGAGGATTTGAATTTACAGCTAGAGTGACAGCAGTCTTTTAAGTAAAATGCACGCTTACATCAGAAAGTGTAAGCCTAGGAACACTGTCAAGACTTCAGAGAGTTAGAAAGACACGTTCTGGAAGCCAAATGTTGGGATTTGAATCTTCACTGGCTTGCCCATGACCATTGTCCACTTAAGTGTGTTTAATTTACCTCTTTGTGCCTCAGTTGCCTCATCAGAAAGTAAAAATAATAAAGGTCCCTAACCCTCATTCTAGTTTCTGTGAATACTAAATTAGATTACTATATAAATAGATAAATAGATTTGGGGTAAGTACCAGGTACATAATACATGCTCAATATATTATTAGGTTTTATTATTATTCACTTGCTTTCTTTTATTAATACTAGGCTTAGGTCAATAGGGAGTACATGTATATATGTCTCTTATTTGACAGTACGTAAAGTCAAAACACTGAGTACTTTCTCCAAAGCTGAGAAATTCCATTTTTTGAGCAAGAGTCAAATGGAGGATGCTTGCATTTTTCCTTTCAAATATTTTCTCTACCTCTGTTTCTTCCTCTTACCCCAGGTATACTCTTGGAAAAACGAAAATGGTTCTCTGTGAACAAAACAACTATACTCAGATATCCCTTTTTGTGTCCCAAATGTGTTTCATAAACCATACAGAATGGATAAGAAAGGATTGTAAGTATGGAGGGCTTTATGCTCTTGCTGCTTCTGGCCTGCCTGGATTCTTTGATTTCTGTCAGCCTTTTTCAGGGAGTCATTGAAAGGCTGTCATGGGCCTCTCATGTAAAGTATGTGCTTTGGTTTGGTAAGGGTTTACTTGGGAAACTATTTCTAGGAAACTAGTTTATTCCATCCCAAAAAATAACCCCACCCTGTTAAGACAAAGGAGTACAGCAAACAGAAGTTACCCAAGGACTTGGTCACCAGGGCATGGTTTAGCTGTGAAGCCAGTGATATGTGTCTTGTCCTTGGGGGACAAACGACCACTAAAGAGATAGCCTTTGTGCCAAGCAGGACCTCAGAGAAGGTTTGGAAACTAAGCTGTGTCATAGGCATCAAGCCTAGAATCACAAAGCAAACCAGAAGGAAATGAGGAGGTAAAAGGAATCAAAAGCAGCAAAGCAAAGCTGAACCAAGAAGTCAACGCACAGGGCATGCAGGGGCTGGAGAGGGACAAAGGTTGGGAAAGGCCAAGGACAGGAGGGACAAGAAAGCACACATGTAAAAGGAAAGTGAACGCCTGAAGATAGGCAATTAGGAGAGCAAAATCTGCGTACTGGATAAACCCAGAAGGAGATAAGAAGTATCTGTCTTATACATGTGGAGAAAAAACAAAAGAAAAGAAACTCAAGATCAAGAAGTCACAGGAACAAGGCTAAGACCCTGACTTGGTGAGGAGGGATTGGCAGCCTGCTGGTAACTGGTCATAATGGTTAATTTAACTATTTAGCAATCTGGAAAATATGTAACTTATAGGAGGAAATGCATTATTTTCAGTCTCTTGTGGAAACTTGCAGTTCAAGGAATTGAGATAGGACACATGAGCATGGGCACTTCCTACATGGAGCCTGAAAGGCTATCACCCACATGAGGCCAACTGAACTTTCTCTTCACCACTGCCTCCCTAGCCGGAAGAAGCAGAGGCAGGACAGGAACTCAGAAGCAGTTGGATATACCTTCGTGTCTACTATTACTTGGGTTTCACAGGAAGGTCAGCTGTTTTATCTCCATTTTAGGAAACTGAGGCTGGTTATTAACTGAGAGGTTAACTAAAGAGTCTCAGGATATAGAAGATTCAGAGAAAATCAAACTAGAATTCAGAGCTCAATCCTTTTGTAAGAAGCCAATATTCAAACGAGTGCAAAATTTAACAGCCAATTTCACACACACTTTGGGATTGGGAAAGGAAAAGAATACCAAGTCCGAATAAGGCTCTAATAATGCTTTTGGCATCTCCCCTGTTCCACTGGAGAGCCATTATGTAATGGGAAACTTTGTGCAAGCATAATTTGATACTAATAACAATAGTATGATTTACTGAGAACTTTCTTTAGGCCAGGCATTGTTCTAAGCACTTGATGTAAATTAATTCACTTGACACTCACAATAATGCTGTGAAGTAGGTGCTATTATTGTCTCTGTTTTATAGATGAAGATACTGAGGCACAGAGAGGTTATATAACATGCCTGAGGTCACACAGCAGTCAAAGTCAGGGCCAGGCCTGGTACTCAGACAGTCTGACTGCAGAGTTTCTGATCTGAACCATTATGTTCTCCTGTGAGTTATATAAATAACATTGTAACATTTCAGATCTTTGGGCAAGATCTGAAAACTATACTAACTCTGTTCCTTTCGCATTCATAACCCAAGCCTCTAGATTAGAAATTTTTGCATTCAGAGATTTATGTGCCATGTAACCAAGGCTCATCCAAGCCTCTAAAAAGACACTGAGCTGCAAAGATGGAGCCCTCATTCTACTTGTCTCTGTATTCTTACGGTCTAACCAAATACCTGGCATAAAACACGTGCCCATTATGCATTCGGTAAATGGATGAAACAGGCACTGGCCAGCTTGCACCATCAACAACACTCATTTTTAAAGGAAGAACCCTAATTCTGCACACAGCATAGGGAATCATAACAATTGTAATTAGTTGTCTTAACGTCTGTCTCTCCCACTAGGCCCACAGACTCTATGAGCACAAGAACTGTGTTTTATTTTTCTTTATATCCTAAATGAAAGTCAATATGCCTGGGGCACAGCTGTACTCAGTAATTTTTTGGTGAATAGGTAAACTCAGTTTATAGAACCTCATACCTATGTGCTGAGAAAGCTGAATTCAATGCCACCAGTTATCAGATGAGTGTTGCTTGGATTGCCAGGACTCTACTGTGGTCTCAATCTGACTGTAGGAAGGGATTTACTAGGTCAAGTCAACCAATGCCCATTGAAATGACAAAAGGCATCATTTTCTAAGCACTGAGCAATGCATGTGGCATAGGAGGAAGGGGTGACAAAAGCTGCTGACCTGGGAACGATGGCTGGGAGGAGAGGGAGGTTTACATATCAATGAAATTACCAAGTGCTACTCCTAGGCACATCTTTGTCCTGGGCAAAGCTATGCAACTCAGAATGTTCCCTGGATGTGCTGAGAAATGGCAAAAATTAAAGTTGGAAAGAAATGGTGCATCCATCTGTAGAAGGCCATTAAACAAGGCAGATATGGTAGGTCATCAGGAGCCTTGGTTAAGAGGGGGAGTAATGAAGGGAAGCAGCAGAATTTCAGGAACAGTATACAGGTTCTTATTGAATGAGAAGAGATTAAAGTAGGGACCCTGGTGTATAAAGGTCTGGAATAGAACAGAATCTTTTTTACTGGTGGACTATCTGGCAGCATGGCTAGATAAAAGGAAAACAGTTTTGAACAAAGGAGGGCCTTCTCAGTGCCACAAATCACACCTTCCTACTAGTAGTGCCAACTCTAATGTGCAACATGAGATCTGAAAAACAGCTTTGCCTATTTCTCATAAACACAACAGGGCTCCCTGAACCACCAATGATTCTCATTGTTTCTTGTTCAGTTTCCTGGGAGAATTCTAGTTTAGCCTCTTCCCACAAGTCCCACAGTTATGAAATTAGATATAGATTATCCTAAATGTATTCCTAAAAGTATTGGTATTCTGAGAAAAGTGGTGCAATGGTCAAATAAGATTGGGAATCAGAGTCTCCCTGAAAAGAGCTCTGGATAGGGAATCAGGAAATCGGAGCTATAGTCCTGACATAGTTTGCCTGTGTCCCCACCCAAATCTCATCTCAAATTATAATCCCCATAATCCCCACGTGCTGAGGGTGGGATCTGGTGGGAGGTGATTGGATCATGGGGGCAGTTTCCCCCATGCTGTTCTCGATATGGAGTGAGTTCTCATGAGATCTGATGGTTTTATAAGGGGCTCATCCCCCTTTTCTCATTCACTCTGTCTCACCTGCCACCATGTAAGACGTGCCTTTGCTTCTCTCTCACCTTTTGCCATGATTGTAAGTATCCTGAGGCCTCCCCAGCCATGTGCAACTGTGAGCCAATTAAACTTCTTTTATAAATTGCCTAGTCTTAGGTATGTCTTCACAGCAATGTGAAAATGGACTAATACAAGTCCCTGCCTTGCAACTTCTTTGCCTTATGACATTGAAAAGTCACTTTATCTCATGTAATTCTAAGTGTTTTGAAATCTGAAATGCATAAACATCAATCTCTAATCAGATAAAATAGTGTATTTGAATCCTTTGGAAATATATAATGGAGTAAAACCATATAAAGAATGTAGTGAGGCCAGGCACAGTGGCTCATGCCTATAATCCCAACACTTTGGGAGGTTGAGGCAGGCAGATCACTTGAGGTCAGGAGTTCAAGACCAGCTTGGCCAATATGGGAAAACCCCATCTCTACTAAAAATACAAAAATTAGCCAGGCGTGGTGGCTGGCGCCTGTAATCCCGGCTACTTGGGAAGCTGAGGCAGGAGAATTGCTTGAACCTGAGTGGTAGAGGTTGCAGTGAGCCAAGACGGCGCCACTGCACTCCAGCCTGGGTGACAAAGTGAGACTCCACCTCAAAAAAATATAAAAGGAATATAATGAGAATTTGTTATTAAACTTCAAATGCTTATCCATTGCTATGGATCAAATTTGTCTCCACCCCCAAATTCATATGTTAAAGTCCTAACTCACTGTGACTGTATTTGCAGATAGGGCTTTTAGGAAGTTAATTAGGAGGTTAAATAAAGTCGTAAGGGAGAAGTCCTAACCTGATAGGGTGGTAGCCTTAGAAGAAGAAGAGAGAGAGATTTCTTGCTATGTTTACACGTGTGCACGTGTGCACAGGCACACACACATACACACCAGGGAAACGTTGGGTGAGCACACAGTGAGAAGGTGAGTGTCTGGAAGCCAGGAAGAGAGTGTTCACCAGAACCTGACCATGCTGGCACCCTGATCTTGGACTTTCAGCCTCTGGCACTGTGAGAAAATAAATTTCTGTTGTTTAAGCCACCCAGTCTATGGCATTTTGTTATGGTAGCCTGAACAGGCTAAGACATTCATATATGTTAATATTATTATTCATGTTTCTATTTATATTTTTACACGTCATATGAGGCATTCAGAAAGAAAAACTGGCATAAACATGAGACAGAACCCATTCTTGTCAGAAAAATTCTCTGTGGGAGCAGAACGGGATTTCTGAGACTTGAGAAGATAAAACACCTAGAATTTTTTTTTTTTTTTTAAAAACAAGGCCCTCAGTGACACAGGTGACCTTGTACAGAACTCAGTGCAGGATTTCTAAGATGCAAAATGAGGAGATCATCTGCCGAGGAACAGCTCCAGTCTCCAACTCCCAGCGAGCCACACAGAAGACCGGGTGGATTTTACTTTCAACCGAGGCATGGGTTCATCTCACTGGGAGCCGACATTCCCGTGCTGGTCAGCTGCTGCAGCCCGACCAGTGAGAGCTGAAGCAGGGTGAAGCGATCAGCCACCTGTGAGCTAAGGGAAAGGGAATCCCTTTCCACCAGGGGAACTGAGACACACAACACCTGGAAAATCGGGTAACTCCCACCCCAATGCGCTTTTAAGCAAACAGGCACACCATGAGATCATATCCCACACCTGGCCGTGGAGGGTCCCATCACAGAGCCTCTCCCCTCATTGTGCTAGCACAGCAGTCTGCCACTAACCTAGGCAGCAGCCAGGTTGGGGAGGCCCCGCCACAGCTGAGGCTTAAGTAGGTAAACAAAGCTGCTGGGAAGCTCAATCTGGGTGAGCTCACACCAGCTCAAGGAACCTGCCTGTCTCTGGACTCCACCTCTGGGGACAGGGGCACAGCTAAACAGCAACAAAGCAGCAGAAACCTCTGCAGACGCTAAACGACTCTGTCTGACAGCTTTGGAGAGCAGTGGATCTCCCAACACTGAGGTTGAGATTCAGAAGGACAGACTGCCTGTTCAAGCGGGTCCCTGACCCCGGAGTGCAAGCCTAAGGGGGAGACATCCCCACCAGGGGCAGCCCACACCTCACAGGGGGGAGTACACCCCTGAGAGGAAGCCCCAAAGCAAGAATCAGACAGGTACACCCGCCTTCAGCAATATTCTATCTTCTACCTCTAAGGATACTCCAGGCAAACAGAGGGTCTGGAGGACCCTGCCACCCCTTCCAACAGACCGAGGCAGCTGAGGGACTGGTCCTGACTGTTAGAAGGAAAACTATCAAACAGGAAGGGGACACCTACACCAAAACCCCATCAGTATCGCCACCATCAACATCAAAGACCAGAGGCAGATAAAACCACAAAGATGTGGGAAAAAAGCAGGGTACGTGCTGGAAATTCAAAAAAATAAGAGCTCATCTCCGCAGTTGAGACACCTCATTGCCAGCAACGGATCACAGCTTGGATGGAGAATGACTTCTGACGACGAGAGAGAAGATGGCTTCAGTCCATCAACTTCTCAGAAGGAGGAATTACATACCCAGCTCAAAGACACTCAAAAATCTTGAAAAAGTGAAGAATTGATGGCTAGAGTTAATTAATGCAGAGAAGGTCATGTCTTAAATGAAAGATGAAACCATGACACGAGAACACGTGACAAATGCACAAGCTTCAGTAAACCCACCAACAACTGAAGAAAGAGTATCAGCCATTGAGGATCAAATGAATGAAATGAAGCTAGAAGAGAAACCAAAAAGAAAAAAAGAAGAAAAGAAATGAACAAAAGCCCGCAAGCATGGGATTATGTAAAAAGATCACCCACGCCTGATTGGGGTGCCTGAAAGGGTGGGGAATGGAACCAAGTTGGAAAACACCTTCAGGATATCATCATCCAGGAGAACTTCCCCAACCTAGTAGGCAGGCCAACATTCAAACCCAGGAAATACAGAGAACGCCACAAAGTATACCCTCGAGAAGAGCAACTCCAAGACACATAATTGCTGCTGATTCACCAAAGCTGTTCAAAGGAAAAATCTTATGGCATTAGAGAAAGGTCGGTTACTCCACAAAGGGAAGCCCATCAGACTCACAGCAGATCTCTCGGCAGAAACTCTACAAGCCAGAAGAGAGTGGGGGCCATTATTCAACATTCTTAAAGAAAGAATTTTCAACCCAGAATTTCATATCCAGCCAAACTTAAGTTTCATAAGGAAGGAGAAATAAAATCCTTTAGATAAGCAAAATGCGCTTAGAGATTTTGTCACCACTGCGCCTGCCTATGGTAGACCCTGAAGGAAGCAATTCAACATGGAAAGGAACAACCAGTACCGCCGCCATTGCAAAACATGTCAAAATGTAAAGACCATCGAGGCTAGGAAGAAACTGCATCAACTAATCCAGTTAAAAATAACCAGTTAATATCATAATGGCAGGAATTCAAGTCTACATAACAATATTAACCTTTAAAATGTAAATGGACTAAATGCTCCAATTAAACACACAGATCAAAACCTACCAGATATCAAGATCCACTGTCCGTTGTATTCAGAGACCCATCTCAATAATTTTATAGAGACATAACATAGGTCAAAATAAAGGATGGAGGAAGATTTTACCAAGCAAATGGAGAAAACAAAAAAAAGGTTGCAATACTAAATGATAAACAGACTTAAACCATCAAAGATCAAAAGAGACAAAGGCCATTAAGATAATAATGGCAAGGGATCAATTCAATAGAAGAGCTAACTATCCTAAATATATGGCACCCAACATAAAGTCCTTAGAGATTCTGCCAGACTTCTAGACTCCCATACAATACTGGAGACCAACACTCCACTGTCAACATTAGGCGACTACCGGCATGGCGTTGCTGTCAGCGACACCAGGTGAATTGAACTCATCTCTGCAGCAAGCAGGACCCATTACATCTATGAACTCTCCACCCCAAATCAAATTATACTATACATCTTCAGCACCTCACATCGCACTTATTCCAAAATTGACCACACATAATCAAAAGTAAAGTAATTCCCTCAGCAATGCAGCCTATAACAAACTGTCTCTCAGGACCACAGTGCAATCAAACTAGAACTCAGGACTAAGAAACTCAAATCAAAACCGCCAACTACATGGAAATCCGAACAACCTGGTTCTGAATGACTACTGGGCATACAACGAAACAGAAGGCAGAAAGAAGATGTTGTTTGAAACCAATATGTTCAAAGATGCAACATACCAGAATCTCTGGGACATTTAAAGTTGTTTGTGAGGTACCTACAGCAACTAAATGCCCACACAAGAAAGCAGAAAGATCTAAAATTCACACTTTAAACATCACAATTAAAAGAACTACAGAAGCAAGAGCAAACACATTCAAAAGCTAGCAGAAGGCAAGAAATAAACGAAGATCAGACAACTGAAGGAGGATAGAGACTTTAAAACCCCAAAATCAACAAACTGGTGAAGGGTTTTGGCAAAGACCAAAATTGACAGACCGCTAGCAAGACTAGTAAAGAAGAAAGCAGAGAAGAATCAAACATTAATAAAATGATAAAGGGATATCACCCAATCTAACCACAGAAATACAAACTACCAGAGAATACTATAAAGACTTTACACGCAAATAAATCCAGAATCTAGGAAGAAAATGCATAATTTCGACAATTAATTTTCCAAGACTAAACCAGCAGTTGAATCCCTGAATATGACCAATAAAGTCTAAAATTGAGGCAATAATTACCAGTCACCAACCAAAAAACGCAGACCAGATGGTGATTTTACAGCTGAATTCTACCAGAGGTACAAGGGAGAACCGGTACCATCTTCTGTGTCCATTCCAATCACAGAAAGTGGCAAATCCCTCCCTAACCATCAGCAGGCCAACATCATCCCGATACCAAAGCCTGGCAGAGACACAACAAAAAAGCAGAATTTACACCAACATCCCTGACAACGGAAGTGCAAAAATCCCCAATAAAAATACTGGCAAACCGATTCAGCGTTATCAAAAGCTTTAACCACCATGATCAAGTGGGCTTCATCCCTTGATGCAGGCTGGTTCAACATTCGCAAATCAATAAACATAATCCAGCAAACAGAACCAACGACAAGAACCACATGATTATCTCATGATGGCGCTTTTGACAAATTCAACAGCCCTTCAATATGCTAAAACGCTCAATAAATTCGGTATTGATGGGAACACTCGCAAATAATAAGAGAGCTACTATGATAAACCCAGCCAATATCATACTGAATGTTCCGGAAAATTCCCTAAAACTGGCGACAAGACAGGATGCCCCTCTTCACCACTCCTATTCAACATAGTGTGTTAAAGTTCTGGCTAGGCAATCAGGCGCAGGAAAGAAATCAAGGGTATTCAGTTAGAAGTAGCAGTCAAATTGTCCCTTTGCAGATGATATGATTGCATATGAAAACCTCATTTTCCCAGCCCAAAAATCTCCTCAAAGCCATAAGCAACTTCAAAAGTCTCAGGATATGTAACAATGCAAAAATCACATTTCTTATACACTAGTAACAGACAAAATAGAGAGTCAAATCATACAATTACTTCAAAGAGAATAAACACCTAGGAATCCAACTTACAAGGGATGTAAAAGGACCCTCAAGGAACAAACCAATGCCTAAAGTGAAATAAAAAGAGACAAACAAATGGAAGAACATACCATGCTCATGGATAGGAAGAATCAATATCGTGAAATGGCCATACTGTCCAAGGTTATTTATAGATTCAATGTCATCCCTATCAAGCTACCAATGACTTTCTTCACAGAATTGGAAAACTACGAAGTTCATATGGAACCAAAAAAGAGCCCAGATTCTCGCACAATCCTAAGTCAAAAGAACAAAGATGGAAGCATCACGCCACCTGACTTCAAACTATACTCACAAGGCTACAGTAACTGAAAGTCATAATGGTACTGGCAGACCAAACAGAGATTATAGACTACCGGAACAGAACAGAGTCCTCAGAAATAATACCACACATCTACAGCCATCTGATCTTGGACAAACCTGAGAGAAACAAGAAATGGGAAAAGGATTCCCCATTTAATAAATGGTGCTGAAATTATTAGCCATAAGTAGGAAAGCTGAAATTGGACCCTTTCCTTACTCCTTATAATGAAAATTAATCTTCAAGATGGATTAGAGACTAAATGTTAGACCTAATACCATAAAAACCCTAGAGGAAAACCCAGGTAGTGCCCATTCAGGACATAGGCATGGGCAAAGACTTCATGTCTAAACACCAAAAGCAACGGCAGCAAAAGCCAAAATTGACAAATGGGATCTCATTAACCAAAGAGCTTCTGCATGGCAAAAAGAAAACTACCATCAGAGTGAACAGGCAACCTACAGAATGGGAGAAAATTTTGCACCCATCTATCCTAATAAAATAATATCCAGAACCTACAGCAACTCAAACAAATTTATAAGAAAAAAAACAACCCCATCAAAAAGGGGCGTGGATATGAACAGACATTTCTCAAAAGAAGATATTCATACAGCCAACAGGACACATGAAAATGCTCGGCTCAATACCACATCAGAGAAACGCAAATCAAACCAATGATACCATCTCACACCAGTTAGAATGGCGATCATTAAAAAGTCAGGAAACAACAGGTGCCGGAGAGGATGTGGAGAAAACAGGGAACACTTACACTGTTGGTGGATTGTAAACTAGTTCAACCATTATGGAAAACAGTATACACTCAAGACCAAACTAGATGTACCGAGAGCACCCAGCTATCCCATTACTTCGGGTATATACCCAAAGATTATAAATCATGCTGCTATGTTATTACGCGCGTATGTTTACGCGCACTATTCACAATAGCAAAGACTTGGGAATCGTAACCCAAATGTCCATCAGTGACAGACTGATTAAGAAAATGTGGCACATATACACCATGGAATACTTCATGCAGCCATAAAAGGATGAGTTTGTGTCCTTTGTATTATTGATACAGCTGGAAACCATCATTCAGCAAAACTGGTCATGAACAGAAGTCCAAATGATGTTCTCACCATAGGTGGGAATCGAACAATGAGATCACTTGACTCCGGTGGGGACATCACACACCGGGCCTATCATGGGGAGGGAGGAGAGGATTGTGAATTGGGAGTTATACCTGGATGCCGTAATGACGAGTTGATGGGTGCTGACGAGTTGATGGGTGCAGCACAGCAACATGGCACAAGTATATACATGTAGTAAACTCCAAAATGCTATGCGCATAAAATTCTAGAACTTAAAGTATAATAATAATAAAAAATAAAAAATAAATTAAAAAAAAAGATGCAAAATGAGGCTTGAAAGAAGACAAGTGACATCAGGGAGAAACAAATATTTCAGGTTATGGAGTTCAGTGAATAATTTTTTTATGTAAGTGCCAGTTCAAAAAATATATTTTATATTTTTATATATGATAAGCATTATATTTTTTCACTCAAAGTGCAAATAACTCCACTAAACTCACATCAAAAAGTTATATTCCTACACCTGAGATTTTTCTTTTACTGAGTAGGGAATTAAAAGTGAGAATATTGCTCACCCCATTTAACTCAGGCTAGGAGCTCTGGAATCATGAAGAGGTGGCTTAAAATGATAGCTTGCATTTTCCTTTTCTTCATTCTCCCTTAAAATTTTAGGTTTACTTCATCTCCAGCAATCTATAATAGCATGAGGCATCTACTGTTTTCATGGCCTTTATCGCTGGTAAAGATTCTGGGGAAGCCTTTTAGCTTCTCTGTGTGTAGCTGACTCCATAGCTTAAGAGGAGGCATGAGGTATTGCTTTGGAGGTCATTCCCCACCTCCTCCCACCCTCTTTCTTAATCCATGATATTAACTCATTGGTTCATTCATTGATTCATTTTTTCAGCAAATATTTGTACTAATGCCACGGAATTTCATAGAGCCTACAGAATAGAGAAGAAGGCAAACAATAAACAGTGAATTATATAATTCATTTTGTTTAAATACATTTATGATAAGAAAAGAATTATCAAGTACTCTGAGAGTTTAAAATAGGGTATCCTAGGAAAGTATTTTCTGACAACTTGGTATTATAGCTGGATTCTGAGAAGGTGGTAAGAAGGGAAGGACAAGGAAGAAGGACATGCCTGGGAAAGGGCCCATATGTGGGAAGGGCCCGTATGTGGGAAGGGACAAGGAGAATGTGGGAAGCCACGAGAGTATAGAAAACAATGGGGGCCGGGTGCGGTGGCTCATGTCTGTAATCCCAGCACTTTGGGAGGCCGAGGCGGGCGGATCACGAGGTCAGGAGATGGAGACCATCCTGGCTAGCACAGTGAAACGAGGTCTCTACTAAAAATACAAAAATTAGCCGGGCACAGTGGTGGGCGCCTGTAGTCCCAGCTACTCCGAGGCTGAGGCAGGAGAATGGCGTGAACCCGGGAGGCGGAGCTTGCAGTGAGCCAAGATCGCGCCACTGCACTCCAGCCTGGGCAACAGAGCGAGACTCCCTGTCGAAGAAGAAGAAAGAAGAGAGGAGGAGGAGGAGGAAGAGGAGAGGAAGGGGGAGGGGGAGGGGGAAGTGGGAGGGGGGAAGAGGAGGAGGAGGAGGAGAAAGGAGAAGCTTTGCTCTGCAAAGAACCATAATCCTGGTTAGAGGAAAATGGAAAGTGCTATCTGGTATTTGATGATGTCATGTACTCACCTGGACAATTAGTGGGTTTTTTTGTTTTTTTTGTTTTTGTTTTTTTGGTCCTTTTCCGAACACAGTTAAATATTTAAAGGCAGCACACTGAACAGCTATCGACTCTGATCAGAAAAGAGTAATTAGTTAATGGCGGTGAAGTGTTTTGTGGATGGAAAGTAAACTGGAAATTATTATTAAAATGACCATGCACAGGCAGTGGCAGTTGATGAAACCTCAGGGCACGCTTTCCCCCTGTGGTGGTCTCCCCACATCAGGGCAGCTGGTCCTGCTGCCATAGAGAAGCACAGGCCATTCTAGGGGGAAGAGAAAATCTACAGCATGAGCGAGGCTTCATTTGCTTCACTTTAATCTCAGATAAATGTTGTGCCGTGGAGAACAGTCAGAGTGGGCAGTCATTTCAGTTTAATACACAGTCATTAGACATTGAGTAACTGATCTGCCTTCCTAATGTAGTCATCTCCTAGGGAGCAGGGGGTACCAGCAAATTCTGCAGCCACCACTAACTGTGTGAACTTAGGCAAGTGGCCTTAACTAATTTTAATTAATTGACCTTAATTAATTAAGCCAAGCCTTAGATTGCTCAAAAACAGATTTGTCTGTTTATTTATTCATGTAGCTGTTTGCACAAGTGTTCATTAAATAATCTGAAAACCACTTGCTGAACGCCAGACTAGACCTGGAGACATAATGGTAAGCAAACCCGGATTCCTCAAGAGAGAAAGATACGCAAATAGTAGGTTAAGGATACTGAATTGGCAACAGCAGTTGCTAGAAGAACACATAAATAATATGAATACATCTTTTTGTAACTTTTTATTCTAAAATAGTTATAGACTCAAAGGAAATTTCAAAAATAATACAGAGAGAATTGGTGTACCCTTTCCTTAGCATCCTCCAATGGGAATATCTTATATAACTATGGTGAAATATCAAAGCCAGGACACTGATGTTAGTACCATCTACAGAACTTGCTCAGACTGTACCAGGTTTTACATACTTGCCTGGATATGTATGTGTGCTTCTGTATTGTTTTGTCACATGTATAAGTTTGTGTAACCTCAACCACGATCAAGATAAAAAATCATTCCATCATCACAAAGGAACATTTTTATACAATATCTTTAGAATAATACATCTTTTAAAAAATAAATGTGTATATATGTGAAACAGATGTTAATAACACTCAGGAGAAAAATTAAAATTTTTGCCCTCAAGGAGTTCACAATTATTTGAGTAATTGGGTACTTTTTAACTTTGAATTATTATATTAGAATGTCAATAATAAAGTTGACATTCCTGAGCCTCAGCTGAGGCCATTACAAGAAAGAAGAGAGCTAGTGTTTTGAAGACCTACCGTGTCCTAGGCACCTTGTTAGGAACTTTACCCTGTTAACTCATGTTCATCAGACCGATCTCGTGTTCCACCTCTGTGGCCCTGCCCATTGCTGAACCCATGAACTGGCTCAGCCAGTTCTTAGTGTGGGATATTTTCTTCTCTAGGCAATCAGGTTCTTAGAGAAGGTCATGAAAAAGTCAGAGAGTAGGGATGGAGCACTGGATTCATTAGCCAGAGGAGCAAGTTCCCGGTCTCACTCCTAAGTACCACTAGATCATAAATTCCTTGCTGGCAGGGACCATTCCATAGACATATTTATATCCTCAATGACCAATAAACACGGTGTCTTCCAATTGGGAGATACCCAGTTTAGGTTTGCTGCTCTCTCTTACCCTGGCTTACCTCTCTTACCCTCAGCTAGAGCAGTGGAGTCAGTCCTTCACATCAAGCCAAAGATAGAGGATCATATGAGATGGGGTGATACAGGAATGAACTTTGCTATGAATCTGCTTTTTTCCAGACACAGCAAAGAGTCTGTTACATTACCTCATTGAATTTTACATGAAGCCTAAATGTATATATTATTATTCCTATTTTATTGATAGTGACTCAGAGAGGTTAAGTAAATTGCCAAAACCTATGTAGCTACTGAGCAGTTTAGCCTCATTTGAGCTCAGATTTCTGGCAGCACAGCCCTGCCCCTCTACAGGGAGGCAAGTCCAGAAAAAGGACACTTCCTGCCCAGCACCAGCTTATTGTCCAGTTCCTAAAACTCTACCCCTGTCACTCGATTCCTTTTGGTTCACACTATGAAAAAGCACAGTGAGACTCAATGCACTTCGTCTTTATCCATCATTTATACCCCAGTGAGAAATAACTTATAAGCTTCTTTCCTAAAAACAGCTGGAGAGCAGGTATGAAAAGTGGAAAATAACTGAAGGATAGATCAAAGAGGAGCAACCAGGATACCAAAGACAAATTATGACTGTGTCAGAGGGTGGCCACTCTATAAAATCAGTTCAGGAAGGACTGACACAGAAATACTGATTCCTCTCACATAGGTCTAGTCTAGCTTTGAAGGTTCAGCATGAACCACTCAGTGATAAACTGTCCTTTAACCTGGAACTTTTATGCACAAGTGGGTATGGTAAATTGATTGCAAAAATGGCTCTACTTCTTCACTCCTTCTTGAATTTGTGCCATATATATATATATATATATATTTTTTTTTTTTTTTTTGATGGCGTCTCGCTCTGTCACCAAGGCAGGAGTACAGTGGCATGATCTCAGCTCACTGCAACCTCTGCCTCCCAGGTTCAAAAGATTCTCCTGCCTTAGCCTCCCAAGTAGCTGGGACTACAGGCACGAACCACCATGCCTGGCTAATTTTTGTATTTTTAGTAGAGACAGGGTTTCGCCATTTTGGCCAGGCTGGTCTCCAACTCCTGACGCTCAAGTGATTTGACTGCCTCGGCCTCCCAAAGTGCTGGGATTACAGGCATGAGACACTGCACCTGGCCTGTATGTGATTTTGAAGCTCTTCCTACGACCTTGAACATAGGTTGCCCTTGTGGTTTGCTTCAGCTGATAGAATGCAGAGAAAGTGAAGCCCTATCAGTTCAAGCCTAGGCCTCAACAGGCCTTGGATGCTCTTAGAGCCCGACCTCACTATGTGGACAATCCTAGATTAGTTTGCTGGAGGATGAGAGGCTGCATGAAACAAGCCAAAGGATCTTGGCCAAGGCTATCATAAACATCCCGGCCCCAGCTGATCTGACAGCTGACCACAAACACATGAGTGAACCTAGATGAGGTCAGCTAGGCCTGACCCATATTAGCAACAGCACCTCACCAATCCATAGATGCATGAGCAAAACTAAGTGTTTTTTAATATATGCCACTGAGGTTTGTGGTTGTTTTTATATAGCATTATTGTGGCAATGGATAACAGATATAGCAAGAATCTTAATCCCTTCCCTATCTTGGGAATTTCATTTTCTCCACCTAGCTACCATGGATCTAGAGCTTTTTCTGAGTTATGCTGGATTTCTGCCTTGTGAGAGCAAGCAGCTGCCCTCTAGTAGAAAGACAGTGATGTGTTTTGCTCCTGTGTACAATACAGCCCACAAATCTCTTGTAGGTTGCTCTCTGGCAGGGCTGGAGGCAGGCTGCTAGCATCATCCTTCAGCATGAAAGAAGTTAAATCGAACACTAGCTCCTGGGCCCAACCACTTCCCATCCAATCTCCAGCAAGAGTGAAAGCTGACTAGGGAACTTCAGGCACTATGTTTCCAGTTTCACAGACCAGAGCCACAATATTTCCACATGCAGATATTTGTTACAAGTATTTATAGGTGGGGGAGATAATCTCTCAGTGCAGCCTGAATTGTGATATTCTCTACCGTCAGTAGATGTCATGTAACTCCATAGTTTCTCTGACCCTGATGGATTTTTTGTAAAAATATGCTTCAAACAGAATATTGATCTTCCTAAATTCCTTTTCAAAGGCTGAAATGTTCTCCAATAGACAAGGAAAGAATGCATTATTATGATCTATTAACAAGCATTTCACCAATTAATTCTTATTTACACTTTATGGCTAAATCTAGCAAATCAACTAGCCCCGTGTACCCTAGTTACTGATTCAAAACACAAAGACATCAATAACTTCGATGACTACTTGCTTTCATTACCCATTCTCACAATAATACAATAAAAAGCTTTCATTTCTAGGCAAGCCACAAATACAACTCAACAACTCAATACTGCCATTGCTGCATATCAGTTGGCTCAAGCTCGTCCTTAACCAATCAATATAAAGACTGAGCTCTCTTCCTTCAGTGGAAAACAGAAGCCAAGGACCCAGAATCAGCAAATCAGTCTGGGCTTGGATAAACCTAAGAAGGGTTATTTGTATCCTGTCTCTTAAAGAAACTAGCATTTCCCCTACTCAAGGTCTGCCTACTTCAGGGCTCAAATTGCTTCACATAAGCTATTCTTAACAAAAAATGCAGGTTAATGCAATAATATTCTGGGGCTTGCAGGCACCTATAAAAAGTAGATAAATTATGGAAACCTAGATCCAGATGACATTTTACATCAAACTACACACATTGTATATACTCAAAAGCTTCTAGAACTGAGTACCCCTCCAATCACTGTCTGCATTCTTATTTTTTAGAAACAGTAGTTGGAATAATCCAACTTTAATAATTAAACTGAAAAAAATTATTTCAATAGAGTTATATCTACTGAAGTGGTTAGGTTCTGATTAGGTTAGGTTCAGATTGAGAAAATAGCTATTTCACATCTCCCATTTTCTTTTTTTTTTTTTTAAATTTATTTATTATTATTATACTTTAAGTTGTAGGGTACATGTGCATAACGTGCAGGTTTGTTACATATGTATACTTGTGCCATGTTGGTGTGCTGCACCCATCAACTCATCATTTACATCAGGTATAACTCCCAATGCAATCCCTCCCCCCTCCCCCTCCCCGTGATAGGCCCCGGTGTGTGATGTTCCCCTTCCTGAGTCCAAGTGATCTCATTGTTCAGTTCCCACCTATGAGTGAGAACATGCGGTGTTTGGTTTTCTGTTCTTGTGATAGTTTGCTAAGAATGATGGTTTCCAGCTGTATCCATGTCCCTACAAAGGACACAAACTCATCCTTTTTTATGGCTGCATAGTATTCCATGGTGTATATGTGCCACATTTTCTTAATCCAGTCTGTCACAGATGGACATTTGGGCTGATTCCAAGTCTTTGCTATTGTGAATAGTGCTGCAATAAACATACGTGTGCATGTGTCTTTATAGCAGCATAATTTATAATCCTTTGGGTATATACCCAGTAATGGGATGGCTGGGTCATATGGTACATCTAGTTCTAGATCCTTGAGGAATCGCCATACTGTTTTCCATAATGGTTGAACTAGTTTACAATCCCACCAACAGTGTAAAAGTGTTCCTATTTCTCCACATCCTCTCCAGCACTTGTTGTTTCCTGACTTTTTAATGATCGCCATTCTAACTGGACATCTCCCATTTTCTACTGCGTTCAGAGAATGGATTCACTGAGTTGATGTAGGACAAAAGAGCTCACCCCATTTAAATGGTTAAATTTTTTTCTTTCTGAGTGCATATTATTTAATAGGCAATTGCTAAAACATACACAGTGCAACACCATTGGTGCTGCAATTATTTCCCTCACTAGGCTGTAAGCCCTTTAAGGTCAGGAACCATGTCTTCCTGTTTCATTGCTGTCTACACAGTGCCTAGAAGGGCAGTGTCTGGTACATAATAGGCATGCAAAACATATTTGCTGAATAAATGCATAAACTAATACATCAACAAACTACTTGATACACCGAAGACCACGGTCACAACACTCACTCTTCTCAGGCAGCATTTAAGACTCTCTAAAATTATGGAAGCTTTTTCTTGACCATTCAGCCTATAGAGACCTATTTTGTTATAATAGAACTAGTGGCATCTTGCCCGGATCCCTTTATAAGGCTGCTGCACTCATCCTCCAGCTTTAGTAAGTGTTAACTTCTAAGGGCACATGGCTGTACCATTCTTTTGAAAACTGCCTTAGCTCCCAGAAGCTACCTCACCTGTGGAAGCTACCTCACCTCTGGAAGGTTACATAACTCCTCCTTGTGGGTAGCCAATAGCCAATGACATAATGATCCAAACATACAAAAGTCTGGACTCCTTGGCTCAAAGTGGAGCAATTCTGTGTTGTCAGTGACCAGAGCTCCCTGTGTGAACAGGAGTAGACTAGATTTCAGCTAGTGCTGTCTTTGCTTAATTTCTTACCCTGTCGTATCCTGCATCCTCACTTCTTTAAAGGTTTCTCCTGAGAGCACTCTCTTAATAAATTAATTGCACAGGAGTCCCCATCGTCAGCTCTGTATGGTAATGAAAGCGCCATTCCCAGAGGCAGATGGATTATTGAGAGTCCCTGGCATGTGTAGCTGCACCTGAATTTTTCACCTACAATGAAATGGGTAGAATACAAGTAGAAGGGCATACACTGGCTTCTGTGCATTATCCCTGGACTTTGAGAAGTATTGAGGAGTGGTAATTATAAGGACTATATAATTGGGTAGCTACTTTACAAAGAGAGAAAATGCAGACTTGGGTAGATTGATCACCAGTGTGACACAAGATGTGAATTTCAGAAAGTCTCCTTGATGCTGTTTAAAAAGACCTTCACCTCCTGTGGCTGGAGAGAGAGTTATGCTGAAAATCAAGCCCAGAGTATAATTGTAAGAGTCGGAAAACTTCAGGAGGGGATGGGATTCTCAGTTTTGGCAAGACTCTTCATGCAAAATCAGGGCATCAGTAGGAGAAAATTTAAGCCTGGGAGAGGATCTTGAGGGTATTATCAGGGATAATAAGCTGGAAAGGAATAATTTATGGATATGGCAACACCTTCCCTGACACAGGACTTTACTTCTTGGTAAGGGCCCAAGAACTGTACCTGATACATTGCTGGGGTGGTTCTCAAAGACAGGAAAAAGTAATGGTCATGTTAAATGCAGTAGAGTTGCTAGAATTTTAGGCATAGAGTATGGAGAAAAGAATCAAAAGTCTCAGAGAAGTAAGCATGCAAAACTGGGTATGACCAGAATCCATCATCATCTGCCTTTGCTCCTTTAGAGGGCCCAAGGAACAATTTGTTTTCTCAAGGTTCTGGTGTTGGTGACAGCAGCATTGCTGTCTCCAATGTTGAAAAGCTCATTCATGTCTATCCTCCACAAATCAGGACTGACAATGGGCAATGCTGTTATAAAACTGGCCTTTCTGCCAGCAATGTGGGTGATGATGGTCCAGAGTGAAAGAAGCCAGGTGGCATCACTCAACCAACAGAAAGAAGATGGGCGCAACTACCTTACTAGCATCCAGGTTGAAATTGCTGCCACATGGCCTTAAACCATGGGGATTTATAGGTATGGTTAATAGATAATGGTATTTTAAAGAGCAAAAAAAAAAAAAAAAAAAAAAAAAAAAAAAAAAAACGGGCAACCAACGAGGGTATTCCTTAATGTAGATAATCGAAAGGAATCAAGGATGGATAAAAAGAATGCTGCAGTCAGCTGCCCCAGAGGAAATTCATGATCCTTTGCCTATTTTCTAGAGCTGAGCTGATTCTCAAATCTAGAACCTATCAGCTGAAGGACAAGAATGATTCTATAACACCACAGCAAATATATGCAGCCCTTCCCCAAAATGACCTATAGCTGTTTCCTTGAGTAACAATATACTGGGGAAATGGACATATCCAGATCTTTTGAGGGTTGTTGTATACTGGGTTTAACACTGAACCTGGAGAACTAAAGTGCCACCGTGGCCTACATGGAAGATTAAAGTTTCACGGGGAACCAATAATGAGTAAACTTCTAGTTCAGGGTAATCTCAGTATGTCCGACAGGAAGCCTGGAACTGAGTATTTGCTCAGTTCACAAATGTATCATCAGAATGGGCATGTTTCGAAGTAGGCAGAACCCTCTTGGCCAAGACAGTAACTAAAAAGCAATATCAAATTCCAGGGCAAAGGCACAGAGTGCCATGGTCCTATGTGCTCAATAAGTAGCATATACACAGGTCCAGGAACCAAGGGGTGAAGTAGAAATGGTCATGCTCTCCATCACTCCATCAGTGTCTCCATCCCTCTTCAGACACCTAGATGGGAATTTGTGCTTCTCATCTCTGTAACTTTAGCTTGTATGGTTACAGAGTTCCTTGTTCCCAGAGATAATGTTTCCATCAGGGATTCACTAAGACTCCACTAAACTTAAGACTATTGCTTCTGTCAGATCACTTTGGGCTCCTTGTATGAGTAGACCAACCAGCAATAGAAAGGGGTTAACATGTGGACAAAGGTAACTGACTTGGATTATCATGAGGATATGGAGCTTTCTGCTAGTGAGAAATATGTTTAGAACTCAGGAATTCACTAGGTACCCCTTTGTACTCCTATCCTCAGTTTTAGTTGTACACAGGTAGGGACCGGCTGCTACTTGATAAAGGACCTGGGAGCCAGGGGCTTAAACTCCTCAAGAATGAAGGTCTGGGTCACCCTACCAGGCAAACCATCTTGCTCAACAGAGGTGGTAGCCTAGAGGAAAGGGGATCCAGAAGGGGTGGTGAAGGAGGGAGATAATGGGTACCAATTATAGCCTTGGGATATAAGCTTCACTAATGCCTAGCATTAAGTTTCCCCAGACACTGTAATCAATTAGAATCCAAGAGAAGCTTTGCATGAATGGGCTAAACATACTATGAAAAGCAAGCAGATATGAGCAATGCAAGCAGGAGACTGGAGCAGATGATTGGGGCCCCATCCACATCCCCTCTACAGGGGCACTGCACCCATTTCCCAGACATAGTGAGTTTTGGCAACTAATAATTCCTAGCTTTATCCTTCTCTGGAGAATTGCCATTGGTCCATGGGCATCGCCTTGCACAGAAATGTCTGGGAATTATACACTCCATCTTGGACAACAATCTACAGCAAATGACAGACTGATGCGTCAAGGTGAGACAACCCTGTGGTACCATTCATGCCTCAGAGCTCTACAGGAGATCAGGATGTAGCTAGACTTCCCTCAAAACCATATCTTTCCTTTACTTCTTCCTCTGCCTTCTTTCTTTGCTTCTTCCAGTTCCCCACAGATTTCTTGGGGAGAACAGCTTCAATAACTCACTTGCACAAGAATCCCTATCTCAGGCTCAGCTTTCAAGGAACCTGACCACTCATCAAGAACATCCATTGCTAAGACTTCTTTGACATTAGCCCTTCCCTCCTGTGCAAGATGAGTTAAATCTGTTCTGAGCAGGCTCCTTTATCAGCCTGTTTTCCCCTATCTTAGGACTGACCCTTCTGCACTGAATGGAAGACTTGTGTAAGTGTAAAACTATCCCTGAATCTCAGATTCAATGCAACTCTAATTTTTCATATAAACAAGGGTAGGAAATATTATTACTGATTAGCCTGTGACCAAATATTGTAAAATGTGTACATTTTAACCAAACTAGTGGTTTGGCCTCTTTCTCTCTCTCTCTCACACACACATACCTACACACACACACACACGCATGCACACACACACGTGCACACGCATGCACATACACACATAAAACCATGAGTTACCTGCTGATAGTGTTAAAGTGTGAATTGCCTCTTTTCCCTCTCTTAGGTTAAGGTATTTTCTGTTTGTAAATACAACCTGGAGGTCATCCTGCAGTGAGTTCCTGTGTTCAAGGCAACGAAGCATGTCCTCAGAGCCATCAGATATATTGGAAAATCCTTGATTTCGGACCTTGTCTTGTAGAACCATGGCTATATTAGTTAGAGGAGGTTAACTACTGCATATATTATCCCCAAATCTCCATGGATGAGCATGATAACAGTTTGTTTCTCATTCACATCACAGGCCAATGAAGGATCTACTGTGCATGGTCTTCCATGGGCCAATGTTCAATTCTATGGGCCAGTCCAGGAAGAGGCCACCCTCCCTTCTGCCCACACTATGGCATATATCTCTACCTAAATGAGAAGGTTTTGGGAAATATCATTCAGTACAGTTTCTGGGAAGAAAGGGAGAAACAAGATATTGATGGGCACCAGCTCTCTCTCTCTCTGCCATTGTGAAATTTCCACTTAAGTGTTATGCTGTTTAGCACTTCCTAGGACATTCAAATAGATCCTTCTGGGAAGAGCCTCTAATGAAATTGAATCACCTTCTCTAAGATACACAACTATATGCTCTTTAGCAGTGGCAATGACACTGGTAAATGCTGGTTCACCACCTCTTCCTGGGACAAAAGGATCTCAGCAGTAGGAGTTTCTAACAAATAGCACTTAAGAAACAATACTACAGGTTAACTTTTTAGGCTCTTGAGTTTTGCAGTGCATTAGATTTTTTGCCACTGATTATAGTAAAGTATTGCTAAACACACTTGACAACTGCCAACACTTGAAAGTGCCTCTGCTATTCCCAACACCTGTTTCAACGTAGCTTGATACAAAACTAGTTTCTGCTGCTTGTGGATAATTTAATTTAACTGAATTGTCCTTTGTTTTTCTCCCACTTTCCCTTTACATGAACTTATCACAATCATGCCTGCCACCATGGGAAGTCAAGGCCAGAGCCCTCCATTTTGGCTCGTGAAATATCTTAAACAATGAATGTCCAGCCTCATCTTTCACTGGTTCCCCCCATCTGTTTCTCTTCGGTTTTATACCTTCTTACCATTTCATTGTGCATCTACACTGGGATACACAGCTCACTTGTAGGTTATCTACCTGTCTCTGACTCTTCAGCCCTTGCATGTGGGAAGAATGGAAACTTTGCAAAACTCTTAAGCATGTACTTAGTTTATTTGTTGAATCCTTAACATATGTCACAATACAATAATGAGCAAGAGGCTCATGGTCCTACCCACACAGAGTTTACAGCCTATGAAGATAGAACTCCTTCCTCCCTCCCCCACAAAACATAAGCACTTGAATAAAAACATTGCAAGTAGTGATAAAGACTATGAGAGAAACAAATGATGGAATATCATATGAGATGTTCCAACTCAGAGGTTGGAAAAAGCGTGGCATGTCTGAGAAACTAAGAGAGAGGAGTTGGAACATAATGTACCAGAGTAGGGGAGGAGCGGTTGATGTGCTTGGAGAGATAAATAGGGGTTGGTTGTACCCCACCCATCACCACCTGGGATGGTGGACAATGGCTGGTATCAGGCATTTACATGTTCTCACATGCACACACACATTTAAGCATACAATTTATCATCACTACCATGATACTTCTGGCTTCCTTCCACCAAGATCACTATAATAAATCCAGTACTTCGGGCAACACTCATTTCTGTGGAAATTCACTAGCCATTCCTCAATGTTTACTACTCCAAAGCAAGCTGTTCAGAGTTCGGATATGCTCTGGGTTCACAAAATAAGCTGAGGCTATCACAGTGTTGATTTGGCACCTTGTAGGATAGAGAGTTGTACAGAGCTTTACCCATGGAGTACTCACATTGTGAGGCTGGCTTGTAGGGACAGCCCAAATACTCTATTAGCAGCCCATTGGTGTGGCACATAACTACCAGACGTCCATCTAGCCTACCAGTGTCAGGATAGCTTTTCCAGTTCTCAACTTGAACTCAATACTGGCCATAGCAAAGGGTGTTTTTCGTCTCAGTGGAATCTAGAGGAGAAGGTTCTTGCCTGTAAGACTGTGAGGCCTTAGATGTTTCTCACTTGGTAAAGTAGAAAACTGCCAGGCTTCCTGGGGTGGATACCAGTATCCATGAGGACAATCCCAGCAAACAAAGCATAGAGATGTACTCGTGTTGGGTATCCCCACCCTGGTCCTAGCCTCCCTAATGTGGAAAGGCACAATTAGGCATATCCTGAAATAGATATCCATAATATCTAGTCCTTATATCAAGGCCTTTACTACTATTTGCAAGAAATCTTTGGTATTTGCTTATGAGTTTGCTGGTGTCCCTCTTTGTATAGTCTTTGACATTGTTATTTCCCCGGAGACTGGCTTCTTTTAAAAGACTGAAAAATATCAATTGATTGCCTCAGTTACTAACCTCAGAATTTTAACTCAATGCTAAAACTATCACAGTCTTCCCCTAATATGATCACTGTATGTGTTCTATCACTTCTCTTTACTGTGACATAAAGAAAGATATTTTTAACATGCTCTTGTGATATACAACCTCTAAGATGGGGCCCAGCGATCCCTGCCTTCTGATGTTTATCCCCCATTCAAGGGGGATCCTCTCCCCTTGAATGTTGGCTAAGCTTTTTGCCTCACTTGTAATAAGAAGAATATAACAGAAATAATGAAATGTCATCTCCAAGTTTAGGTTCTAAAAGACTGTGGCTGCCATTTGGGTGCTTGCCTTCTGTCTCTTACTTGTTTTAAGAAAAGCCATATGTCAAGTTGTGAGCTGACTTTTGAGGAGGCTCAAGTGGCAACTGAGGGAGAGCTCCAGTCAGCAACCAGTGAGGATCTGAGGTTCTCAGTTTAACAACCTGTGAGGAGCTCTGTCCTTCCAAGAAAAAGCTTGCAAGCAGATTATCTTCCAACTGAGTCTTTGGATGAGACTACAGTACCAGCCCACAGCTTCACTAAAACCTCATGAGTGACCTTGAGCCAGAGGCACCCATTACTGCATTTCTGATAATGAAGATTGATAATGAGATAATAATTGTTGAGTTTTTATTTTAAAATAGTTATAGATTCACAGGGAATTTTAGCAATAGTACAGATGGGTCACACATACACTTCACCCAGTTTTCCCCAATGGTTATACCTTACATAACTGTAGTAAAAAATCAAAACTATGAATAAAACCAGTTACCACATTTGTGTAGAGTTCCATGCCATTTTACTCAGTATATAGATTCGTGTAAAACACAGCAATAAAGACTCAAAATTTTTCCATCACCACGAAAAATCTTATTTGCACTACCCCTTTGTAGCCATATCCCTCCAGTACACCATCCGTCATTCTTGGTAACCACTAATCTGTTCTCCAGCTCCATAATTTTGTTATTTTAAGAATGTTATATAAATGGAATCATACAGTATATGACCTTTTGAGGTTGACTTTTTCATTCAGCATAGTTGCCCTTCATATCCATCTGTTTTTTGTTTTAAGCCATTAAGTTTTTGTAGTGATTTGTTACATGGCAATAGATAATTAATACCCTACTCTTGTGGGAAAAATTACTTTCTGATTAGAGTGTGAGCTGAAAATAGATTTACCATTGGGTACAGAAACAGTGAGCTGAAAATAGATTTACCTTTGGGTACAGAAACATGAATGCTGACTGAACGCCTCTTGTAAGTGTTCGTCATATCATAGAAAAGAAATTTGCAATGACCTTAAACTCATGTTCCTAGGGTTCATCTATTCACACAACGGATGAGTTCGACAGGAATAAAATTGCATACATATAAACCAACATTTTTCAAAATATACTTCACCAAACAAAGTGCCATGAGAGGTATCTCTTTGGGCAACACTCCCGTACAGTTAAGCACAGAAAACAAAGTATAACACATTGGTGATCATGCATGGTCACTAGGTATGTATAAGAATTACTTTAGTTTCTTGGGGAAAAATGTATATTCTTATATCCTTGAGATTCACACCAAGAGACTCTGATTCCATAGTCTAAAGTGGGACGAGTTGAGTTTTTTTTCGCAGTTTTAATAAGCTTTCGAGGTGATTCTGAGGTAGGTGTCTTAGGATCATATTTGAGAAAAATACCATTTTACAGCTTTCTTCCCTTTTATTTTGCCAGTCTCGGAACACTTCCTCATTTCCTTTGGTCTTTGATAGCTTAAATTACTATCTTAATATTGTTAATTCAATAGTAGGCAGCAAACAGGAATGAGAATCACAGGTAGGAAACATGATGCTAGATCTGCCATCTTCTACCTGTGCTACCTTAAGATAGTTCCTTAAGCTGCCTCAGCCTAAGTTACACAGTCATCTCACACAGCTGGTGTGAGGCTTTCAAAATAGTGTTTAAATCATGCTGGTACATGGTAGGAGCACTGTAAATCCTAGCTAGCTTTATAGTACTATTCCCCTCCTTCCTTTCATTTAATTATTTGGAAGCCTGGCTGCTCCATTTCATGGTTCTCCAGCAAACTTGTCTCTTTCTTTTTAGCTGCTGGTAGCCTCGTGCTTTGCCATTGTGTCTGGGATCTTGATAATCACAATGCATTTTGTCATTGCTTTTGCCACTGTTGTTCATGCAGCAGCTCCATGGCAGGACATTCCTCTGTATAAATCATTATTTATGGGCCAACTGCCAATAAAAATAACCACAGGAAATATCTAAACCCTGATTTTGTTTTCTAATACATTTTTCCCCTTTGTAAAGGACACCATTATTAAGACATTTTTAAACAATTTCTGGAACCAGTTACCTCTTTACAAGAGTCTCTAGTTGGTAATGAAAGAACGAACATTAAATGCTTTCACAAAAGTGGCTGAGGGAAAAATAGGAATAGTTGTGTTAAGAAGAACAGTTATTTAATTATGAGCATTTTATGGTGCTGTTAAGGTATCAGAACCCCACAGCTTGCTTTACTAACGCTGCATTTCTAAACCTAGCTGGTGCTGGTTTCCTTCCATTTTCAACATTTCGTTTCCTGGGCAATTTAAAAACAGCAGGCCAGTTTGGGGATAAACATTAAAATACAAATACTTCAGCTCTAGTGATTTTGCAAAGCAGCCACACAAAGCACTTGCAGTTTTAAGCATATTTTTAAAAACACACATTGCTTGGGGACCGCTGTGCCATAATATGTTACCCTGAATAGGTTGTTGATTCGTGGCAATGCATTTAATGTCAGTGATTTTATTATTTAACATAAAATTTGGGCAACAAAACTGGCCCAGATTCAGAGGGAGGGAAAGCTGACAAGTTTCTCTTGTTGATGTGCTATTTAGCAGAGAATCTGGGTTTGCAAAACACATTGACCTGCTGCTTCAGGAGTCTTCCAGGGGGCCTTCTTTTAGGACCAGCAGTGGCGAGTGCTGGTTTTAAAAAAATCATTATCATTGTGGTTATTACTTTTTCAAATACAGTTGTAGCCAAGTATACTAATAAGCAGCTTTCCTTTAATGCTTGCAGTTTACGAAAGGTTTCCTCCTCATAGACTGGCTCTATTCTCACAACAGCTCAGTAGGGGTGAATGTTACCACTTCCACTATATAGATGTGGAAGCTGAGGCCCAAATGAGTTAAGCGATGCATGCAAAGCTCCTAATTGGCAGAAATAGAAGTTGAACTCAGGTGTTTGACCCAGTTCTAGAACTCAGCTTATCTTGTTTAGTCAACATCTCTCCAAAATGTCAGAACAATTACACATTTCAGGTAAACAATAGGACCCTTTGGTAGGAACAAATCAGGCAGGTTAACTATTTGGGCATGTTCCCTTGGTTTTAAATGTTCAAATGTGCATTTCCCCCACTGAACTCCTCTATACCCTTCAAAACCCAGTTACTTCTACACATTCCTTTTCCCAGTTCTACCAGACATCATCCTCTACTTACATCTTTCTAAAATATTTGTAAAGTACTTCTGTGCTTGGCCCTGTGCTAGGCATTGAGGATTTAGCAGTAAGAAGTACAGACACTGTCTTGAGTATCAGGAAATTACAAGTGGGACAGGTATTAAACTCAAAACTGCAAACATGATTTTTAAATTACTGTGGTGATAAAGGCTACAAAAGAGTAGAACATGGAGTTTTGAGGATGCACAGTCAGGATGCCTAAGCTAGGTGGAAAGAGAGGAGAGAGGATAGAGAGGGTGGGGAGGGGACATAAAAGAACCAAGGGCAGGTTCCTCTGAGAAAACTATATGGCTCTTCTTCTTCAGATTGCAGCTAGTGGTTTACATTTCTTTCCCCCATTATTCTATATAGGTCTTGATGACATGAATAATATTTTATCTATATTTCATTCATCTCTGAGCTTAGGGTAGGGGTTCAATGATATTTGTAGCTGTTTTGTTGTGCCCTACTGAGTCAGCAAGGCAACAACCCTCTTCCTAAGCACCAAGATGAAAGCTAGATGATGCACAGTTTCAAGCTGATTGTTACGTGGTGTTTTAGGGAGATTAAATCACACACAAGGGTTGCTTACTACTATTCCCTCTATCACTGCCTCTATTACTATTACTGCTAATAATCTTATATTTATATATTCCTGTATATGTGTTGAAAGTATACATGTCCATCCATCATGTTCTTGCGTTAACAGGCCTCTATATACGTCATAATATTAAGCATTATGAACTAATATTAATGAGATTCATACTATCAATATTTAGAGCACTTACTTTGTGCTATGCCCTTTTCTAGGCCCTTCATAAATATTTCCCAATTTAATCTTCACAGTATTCCAATAAGAGAGGAATTGTTGTTTTACAGATGAGGAAACTGATACAGCAAAGGGCTCCATAACTTGTTCATGGACCAAGTAAAAGGCAGTGGCACGATTTGAACTAAGTAGTCTGCATCTGGAGCCTGTGATCTTAGGCACTATCATTAAATACTTTTTATTTTTGAGACAGGGTCTCACCATGTTGCCTAGGCTGGTCTCAAACTCCTGGCCTCAACCAATCCTGTTGCTTCAGCCTTCCAAGGAGCTGTGATTACAACCACACCCCACCATGCTCAGTTACTTTAAAGTACATTTTCTTCCATGATTTGCCTAGTCTAGGACCCACCAAGTCCAATCGTCTTCCTCATTCAGTACTGACTTGCTGCAGAATTTTACTGTTTTATCTAAAAAATAGTCATTGGGTGGATGTACAACATGAATCAGTGCATCCAAATGCCATAATTCACAGGGATATTCATCGTGAGGAGAAGATGGCATTGCCCTGAATTTGAGAACAAGGCAATACAATGCCTATATTCATCATATCCCATCAGTTAACATTTGAACTGAATTGACTCATTAAGAGGGTGACTGACCTGTTGACTATTTGATTTAATAGGTTTCATAGACAACCAGAAGGCTTCAGATATAGCAACTGATCAGTCTGTCCCAGAGGATTCAAAACTATCATATAGTTCAAATCTTCAGCAATTCTTCATAAGCACAAACTGAAATAGTCATTTTCTTTTCAGTTCCATTGATTTTTCCCCCTTTCTATCTGAGAAGCCCTATGCAGGCAGAACAGAATCCTTGGATCCAGCTTAACTGCTCCCTAGAGTGGCGCCTGTTTCCTAATGAAGCAAGTTCATGGAGAGGAGAGGACCACACAGACTTTCAATGTCTCTCCTTTACTCTTTTTTTTCTTCCTAACTAGTTGTGTTAGATTTTTGTATTAGTCTGTTCTCAGGCTGCTAATAAAGACATACCTGACGCTGGGTAATTTATAAAGAAAAAGAGGTTTAATGGACTCACAATTTCATATGGCTGGGAAGTCTCACAATCAGGGTGGAAGGCGAAGGAGTAGCAAAGGCACATCTTACATAATGGCTGGCAAGAATGCTTGTGCAGGGAAACTCCCATTTATAAAACCATCAGATCTCGTGAGACTTTTTCACTGCCACGAGAACAGCATGGGGGAAACTGCCCCTGTGATTCAATGATCTCCACCTGGGCTTTCCCTTGACATGTGGGGAGTATTACAATTCAAGTTGAGATTTCGGTGTGGTGGGGGGTACAGTCAAACCATATCAATTTTCTGGGACAAGAAACATCAAGACAAAGAAATCTATGGTCCATTCATCTCCTTTGAGAGCAATCAGTGCTCTCTCCTTTTAATATCATTTCAACATTTACAGAACCCTTTCATTTTCACATTATACTCGTGCACAACAAATTTATTTGCTGTCTTAGAATTTTGCTCTTTTTGAAAATGTCCCTTGTTCAGGCTTTTTTTTAATGTAGATTTTTCCTAGTTTCCTTTATTTCCTGCTACTCAGCCTGTCATATTCAGAGCATCCTACTTCTCAAGCTATGAAGGTTGGAAAGTGCTTTGGCCTGGTGGTCAAGTTTGGAGTTCTAGTTTGGGTTCTCCTCTTAAGCCAATCATGTGATTACATTCTTTCTATAGTCCCACTCTTTTTCCTCTGTAAAATTATGTGTGGGGGTTAATGATTGGATCATTGTAAAGAGCTGTGCCAGCTGTAATTTTTTTTGTTCCTATTTTTCTGATTTTTGTTAAGAGTTAAGTGCTAGAGTTACTTATGATCAGAGTAGGTGGAGGGAGACCTGGAGATAAGTCAGTCAGGTATTTCCTTGTGCAACTTGACCAAATTGCATTAATGAGGAGAGAGGAAGAAATTGTCATTTCTAGCTCACAATGAGAGTGTCTGAGAAAACAAATCACCCTTCCCTCCTGGATTCCTTAAATGACAGCACACTGGTGGAGAAGATAAACTGGAACTCAACTTTTGCCTTGACCACACTTGACTCAATTGCCATGTCTTATCCAAGTGACTGTGTCTTATCCAAGTGACTCTTGACCAAACACAGGCAGAAGAAGAATTTTGTATATCTCTGGATTTTGGTGTTGTTTTTTTTTTCCTTTATATTAATCACTTGTCAGTGGATTTGTCCCTGAGCTCAGAGCTAGCACTGTACATAGTATAAGAAACTACAAGGACTAGTTTATTTTATTTAGTATTTCTAAAACTTTAGATATCATTCTGCACAGCTATAACCCCTGAAGGTTTGCAAGCCACCCTTCATGCACTTTCCAGAGTGTCCTGGTCTGTTAGCTCTGACAAAGCTTCTTATTTCCTTCCATTTCTGACTCGCCAGAAGATCCATCCTGGAGCTCAGAAAGAGGCAGCATATTAAAAATGGACACTAATGTCTGGACTTTCTGCTGCAAACATAGATGTCTATTACAGCAATTGGATCCACGTGTTTAAACCCTTCCTGGTAATATAAACCAGGCTTTGGAGTTGACAGCCACAGCCCTTCAACAGCTAGTCTATTCCACCAATTAATGTTCTTAACATGTCTTGAATTTTAAGTTGTTTGAGTTTTTAATTAAATACTGAAGAATTTTTGTGGCACAACATGACAGCCTATTGCCAAATCATTTACCCGATCATGTTACATTATTTTTAAAGTACTTGCCCTAGTATGCAAAATCCTGTAAGACATACAACCAACCAAAATCACTAGGGTTTTCCATAAATTACATTTTAAGGGAAGATACTCATAATTTTGGTTAGCATTTCTCCTTCTAGAAGATTCCAGAGAAAAATCTTTCCTTTGCAGAGTTATTAACATTTAACAGTTCAACATATTTTAGGAATTTCATTCATTCATTTTTTTTTTTTTTTTTTTTTTTTTTTTAAGAGATGAGGTCTCACTATGTTGCCCAGGCTGGCTCCAATTCCTGTCCTCAAGGTATCTTCCCACTTAAGCTTCCCAAATAGCTGGGATTATGGGCCTCAGCTACCATGCTCGGCTGGAATTTCTTTCTTTATAAAAGCATTTATGAGGTATTGTGCATACTTTAATATACTATCTTATTTGATATTTATAAAAATTCTGTAGCATAATAATTTCTTACTCCCCTTGAAAAGATTGGAAAACTGAGGCCCAACTAGTAGAACAGCTTGTACAAAGTCACAGAAGGAGAAATTGGCAAAGCCTGGATTTAAACTGATTTGAGTTCAGAACCCTTTTTCAAACTCTAGCCCTTTGCTTCTGTCTATTAGACTCACTAATACCTTTTTCTTGTGGATTAAGGGAATGGCTGATAACCTCACAAATTTTCTTCCAGACCTATGATCCTATGATATTAACTAATTCCTTCCTTCCTTCCTTCCTTCCTTCCTTCCTTCCTTCCTTCCTTCCTTCCTTCCTTCCTTCCTTCCTTCCTCCCTCCCTCCCTCCCTCCCTCCCTCCCTCCCTCTCTTCCTTTCTTCCTTTCCTTTCCTTTCCTTTCTTCCTCCTCCCTCCCTCCCCACTCCCTCTTTCTTCCTTCCTTCCTTCCTTCTTCCCTCCCTCCCTTCCTTTCTTCCTTTCCTTTCCTTTCCTTTCCTTCCTTCCTCCCTCCCTCCCTTCCTTTCTTCCTTTCCTTTCCTTTCCTCCTCCTCCCTCCCTCCCTATTCCCTCTTTCTTTCTTTCTTTCTTTCTTTCTTTCTTCCTTTCTTTCTTTCTTTCTTTCTTTCTTTCTTTCTTTCTTTCTTTCTTTCTTTCTTTCTTCCTTCCTTCCTTCCTTCCTTCTTCCCTCCCTCCCTCCCTCCCTCCTTTCCTTCCTTCCTTCCTTCCCTCCATGTTTACTGAACACCTATTATGTACTACAGGCCAAGCATACAAAAGAGATGATGCAACCACCTCAGAGCATGTTATAACATGCTTTTCCAGTCCTAGGATAGTCTCTGGCCTTCATCTATGCATCCACTCATGCATTAACTGAACAAATATTTATTGAACACATAGTAATGAATTATACTAAGCTCTAGGAATTCAGCAAATAATTCAGGCTGTGTCCCTGATAACATGGAGCTTCTGCTCTGGTGTCTCTACCTGGCTCTCTCTTCATTTTCTTGTTTCCTTCCACATGCTTATTCATAAGGGCTTTGCTAAGTCGGGAGGGATTGGCAGGCTCATGAATTCAGGGTGCATATTTTCAAGTGGGAATTGAGGTTACGAGATGTTGTATCGGCCAGTCATTTCCACTTATTTGATAGTCAATCAAGGCACCAAAATATATTTTCATTTATCTTATTTCTTCTCCTCTTCATTTTGTTTTTATTTAACCTTTTCTATGTGCGGTTCTCACCTCCCCCAATTTGTCTGTAAGCTCTTTGAGTCACTCCATGGTGACTCTACACAGAGTATAGGCTATAAAAATATTCACTGAATAAATTCCAAGTCCGTTTCTCTGTCCCTTGTTGTTGCCATGTGTCTATAAACATGAGGTAGCAACTCTAAAGTCTTGCTATAACAGGCTAGCCTGTAACTATGAATAATACATATATCTCAAGCAAACTCCCCACCCTGGCTAGCAGGCGCCGCCAGTGAATGATACTACCAGTGACTATAACTTCTTGATGAATATAGCGAGTGCTCTCCTAAAAGTTATGCAACTCCCCAAAGTGGATTTAGACTTTTCTTTCCTTCTCAATAACACCATTACAGAGCTGGGTGTGGAGGGTGGTGTGGGAGGGACAATAAAACAAAAGTTGTCACATTGGTCTTAATCTGTACCTTGGTTTCCTTATCTTGTATTTAATCTTAACAATAAAAGATACTCTATCTGTAGCTCTATCACGTGAAAGTGTTTTTATAAGCAATAAACGTATTATTTATATTGTGACCAAAGTTTAAACCATATATTGTATTGCAGGTCAATTTAATTTTTGTTCTTTCATTTTCCATTTTGTGCTTTTACCTTACCAGGTTTGTGACCCATTTTTCAGGTCCGTCCTCCCAGCTTTATACTTTCATTTATGCCAAGACATTTGTGCTTGATAATAGCTTAATTATCAAACATCTTCAGATACTAATAACATGTAAATACTGAGTATCACGACTTTTCCAAGTAAGAAAATATGGTAGAATAAAGAGACCTTGACACTATTCATCCTACAACATATAGAAATGTGTCTGATCCACTAATCTACCCCCAAGGCCAATGTTGCTAGAAGATCAAATGTTGAAATGTTGCAGAACATTCCTTTTATTGATGTTTGAAAGGGACATTTATAAGAGTTAATAGTTTTTGCACTGTAATACCTGTGTCAGGTACAATTCTAAATGTCTTACATGGGTTAATGCAACCCTGCAAAGGGGACAGTATTATCTCCCTCTCAACCTCTTTTTTTTTTTTTTTCGAGATGAAGTCTTACTCTGTCACCCAGGCTGGAGTGCAGTGATGTGATCTTGTCTTAGTGCAACCTCTTCCTCCCAGATTCAAGTGATCCTTCTGCCTCACCTCCAGAGTATCTGGGACCACAGGCACGCACCACCACACCCAGCTAATTTTTGTGTTTTTAGTAGAGATGGGGTTTCACTATATTGGCCAGGCTAATCTCTAACTCCTGACCTCAAGTGATCCACCCGCTTTCAGCCTCCCAAAATACTACAATTACAGGCACGAGCCACTGTGCCCAGCCTGTTCCCATTTTATAGAAGAAAAAATTGATAAAGGGTGGCCTATCTCCATTTTATAGAAGAAATTGATGAAGGGAGAAGCCAGGTAAACAAACTGTGCAATGGCACTCTAATAGCAAGAAGAGAAAGGTTTAAACTCAGGCAGTCTGACCTCTGAGCTGACCCGGTTAGTCACCATGCCACACTGAGAACTACTGCAGTAGTAGCAATAGAAGAGTGATTCGAAGTTTCAGAATACCTCATGGGAAAACAAAGATCCCTTACTGTGCAAACTCAAACTACCTAGCCAGTCACATTTCGTTTTAATTCCCAGTCTCCCATCTCCATATTTCATACCTTCTCACACTGTCTCATGCCTTTACTTGTTTGTGCACTGTGTAACCTCCGTGTGACTTGCTGTCTCACCTTTGCCTAAGCTTATTCATTTTCTGAGTTAGCTTAAGGCTCATCTCCTGTAGGCAAATGTGGATGCGTCCTTCTTATAAAAGAAAAACTTCAGCTGAATTAAATTTAAAGGAGCTTGATTGAGCAATGAACGATTCGTGAATTGGGCAGCCTTCTGAGCCAGAATAGGCTCAGAGACTTCAGTGCGGCCACATGGTGGAAGAAGATATGTGGACAGAAAAAGGAAGGTGACATACAGAACACGGAAATGAGGTACAGAAACAGCTGGATCGGTTACAGCTCAGCACTTGCCTTATTTGAACACAGTTCGAACAGTTGGCTACATTTGATTGGCCCACACTCTGTGACTGGCACAAGCATAGGCTACGGTCTGTTTACACCTCCACTTGTTACAGGTCACGATGTACAGTAAAACCGTTAGGCTGAACTTAAATATATATGGAGGCAGCTTTAGGCTAAACTTGATTTAACACTTCTATGAGTTCCCACTGCCCAATATACATGCCCCCCGTGGTACATTTATCTTCATGTACTGTAACCATCTGTTTACCTCTCTGTCCACTAGACAGTCAGTTCTTGAGAGCTGGGATGAGCCTTTTCATCTCCGTGTCACCATCATCTAGCATACTATCTGATGCATGTAGAAAGATTCATACGAGCCCATCATCTGTGAGTGGAGCTGGGAGGAAACTGACTTTATATTAATGAAAACTACCCAGAGTCTGATTCACTTACAAATGTATTTCCACTATTTGAAGCAGAATTCTTTTTCTAAAAAATTCTGGAAGGCATAAAACATTTCAGTTTTCTTTTGTGGTTTTCCAAATCACAAAGCTACCTAGAAGGCATATTATATGTTTTAAAATTAAGAAACAAAATAAATCACTTATATTATTATTATTATTGTTATTTGAGATGGAATCTTGCTCTGTCGCTAGGCTGGAGTGCTGTGGTGCCATCTCGGCTCACTGCAACCTCTGCCTTTCAGGTTCAAGTGATTCTCCTCCCTCAGCCACTGCAGTGCTTGGGACTACAGGCGCGTACATCACACAGGCTAATTTTTGTATTTTCAGAAGAGATGGAGTTTGGCCATGTTGGCCAGGCTGGTCTCGAACTCCTGAACTCAGGTGATCCACCTGCCTTGACTCGCAAAATGTTGGGATTACAGGCATAAACCACCACACCCAGCCCCCAAACAAGATGTAGGATTGTATGTTTCCTGTTTCCCTGGTTTCTTCACCTCTTCTGCTTCTTAAAGGCAGCCTTTGTCCCTAGAATATTGTGATGCAGCCTCTGGAAAATAAGAGGAGAGGAGTAGATCCAGAAACAGAAGACAGAAGGAAGGACTGAGCCAAAACAACTAAATCGATCTATACGATAAAGAGCAAAGCAACAGGGGGAAGTCCAGAGAAGAGAAAATAAGCAACCTGGACTGGAATAGAGAACATGAAGGGTAACAACATGAAGGATAACCACGTGAAGGACTCTGGATGAAACAGTTGTAAGAAGAAACTGGGGGGTGTACTGGCAGCTATAAGAAATAAGATAGGACATGGATATTCTTTTATTTTTATGAGAGACGTGAGCAAAAACATTTTAAAAATTATTTGTGGCTAATCAACTGTAATTCTTTTTTTTGTTTGGTTTTGTTTATGTTGTTGTTGTGTTTTTGTTTTGTTTTGTTCTGTTTGAGATGGAATCTCTCTCTGCCATCCAGGCTGCAGTGCAATGGTGCTATCTAGGCTCACTCCAGCCTCCCAACCTCTGCCTCTCAGGTTTAAGCGACTGTCCTGCCTCAGCCTCCAGAGTAGCTGGGATTACTGGTGCCCGCCACCATGCCCGGCTAATTTTTTTTTTTTTTTTTGTATTTTTACTGGAGATGGGGTTTCACCATGTTGGCCAGGCTGGTCTCAAACTCCTGACCTCAAGTGATCCACCTGCTTGGGCCTCCCAAATTGTTTGGATTACAGGCGTGAGCCACCACACCTGGCCAACTGCAATTCTGTAAATATGACTCCTTTAAGAAACAGAGCCAATGAGGTCTTCAGGATACCTAAGGCTATAAGTATCATTTTATTCCAGAATTTTGTCCATAGCTACATGGGTATTTTACAAAAATGCTCAAAAGATATGTCAAAAAATTTTCAGTTTTTAATTTCACTCAAGGGCAGTGTCCAGTAGGAGTGAGATGAATTTATACTTTATCAACTTACTCTAGTAATGTTTTCTTTTTCCTTATATAGAGGGCACTCCAGAGGCTGACTCTGTTCTGTCCTTTAACCTAGCTTTGCCTAAGGCTAGAGATATCCTTGATTCAGAGAGATTTGTGCCATTTACTATGGAGCAGTATTTCAAAAAGTTTTCAGGTCCTGAATCCCTTTGAGAATCCAATGGAAAGTATGGGCATGCTTCAAAATAAATAAATACATAAATAAATGCACTGTATTAGCCCATTTTCACACTGCTGATAAAGACATATTTGAGACCAGCTAATTTACAAAAGAAAGAAGTTCAGTTGGCCTCACAGTTCCATGTGGCTGGGGAGGCCTCACAATCATGGTGGAAGGCAAAGAGGAACAAGTCACATCTTACGTGGAGGAAGCAGGTAAAAAGAGGGCTTGTGCAAAGAAACTCCTGTTGTTAAAACCATCAGATATCGTGAGACTCATTCACTATCACCAGAACAGCACTGGAAAGACCTACTCCCATAACAAATCACCTCCCACCAAGTTCCTTCCACGACTTGTGGGAATTGTGGGAGTTACAATTCGAGTTGAGATTTGGGTGGGGACACAGTCAAACCATATCATGCACATAAGAAAATACACACAAAATTTTGCTTACACTTTGAAGAGACTGAGGAATTCCTGAAGTCTTTCTATGAGCCTTCCAGGCATCCACAGACCCACATTACCAATCCTTACTGTCCCTAGATGGGCTCATTTGCCTATCAAGTTTCACCATGTTAGAACATTTCATCTTACTTCTCATCTCACATAAGCAACATTTCTGGCTAAAGTTTCTCTGGGAAAATATGGAGTTTTGCTTAACCCTAATGTATTCTGGTATCTAGAAATCTCAAAGCTGATCCTTTCACCTGTGACTAGAGACCACAGAATCACTTAGCATGTTAACAAAGACAAATGCTGGTCTTTATCATTTCCAAGATAATTTAAAGTCAGTGTCCTGCATGGGACATTGTTTAATAATTGACATGCAGTTCTGAGTGGCAGGTTTTTGATGAACAGTTGAGGTCTTTGGCTAAGAAGGGTCACTCATGAAGGAAGAGGTCGGAGATAACAGGTTTCTCCTAGACGAAAGCCTACAAGGGTACTCCTGCTGCTATACTGGGTACCATCTGTAATTGATGAGTGGTTTTCAAAGCCATCCCCAGCTAAAGCATTTTGCAGTAATCTACTCAGACAATACTTACTTGCTGCCAATAAATCCCATAATTCAGACTGTCCACCTGAATCACTCCTCAAGGAGTGTGAGTAAAGGCTTCTTCCTCCTCTCCACTTCCTCCCTCTCAATCATCTCTCTCTCAGGAGCAGGCCAGCACTACTGAAGGCAGTTAAATTCATCTCAGATCTCACTGTCAAATGAAATGTTAAAATTCCCTCAACCACTCAGAAGAAACTTTTGACAATCAAGTAATATAAAAATTCCAACCAGACGTCAAATACTTTTAGAATACAATTTTTCATATCTCACTTTTTTCCTCTAATCATTTTATGGCAAACATTAATAAAAATAAAATACTATGTTCTTAAGAATTATGACACAGATGCTTTTTCAAAGGAAGTATGAGCCTTCCTTTTTCAATGAGATACTAAGGACAAAAAAAAACAAATGTTTTTAATGCCTAACCACAAACAGCATTTATACTTCTGGGCCAGAGTAGGACCTCAATATTACATAATTGTATTTACATTATATAACAAAACAAGATTTGAATAGAAAACGAACGTTTGTGAGCCCCTGCTATGCACTAGGTACTATACCAGAGCTGAGGGCTGGGTTTTCTTCTTGAAAAATAGGAGTTGAAAACCTTCTGAAACAAAAAATGTCAACCTCATGTAAATAATGGTTTTTACAAAAAGAAATACAAGAGGAAAAAACCTTTAAAAGTATGGGAGAAAACAAAACAAGATATAAATGTCCAGAATAAGGGATATTCCGAATAAAATTAATCCAATTGAAAACAAAGTGTTCCCATTTTCCATGTAATGTCAGAAGTGGTTAAACCTCATCAGGAATAATGTCTTCCATATTAATCCCACTATGAGTATATGTGAAAGTAGGACTCAACATCTGTAAATACTTTATTCCTCTCAAATTGAGGGAAATACGTTTTCTTTCACTTCTGCCTTTGACAGAGCAAAGCCCAGAGTGTATTACGACATCCTAAGGGAGAGAACTGCAAACACTATTCTGTAACGAACATTTGTCATTCTTGTGTCATTCTTGTCATTCATGTGTCATTCTTACAAAATACCTGAAACCCATTCCTCCTTGGAGAATCCCTTCTTTTGTGGGCAAAGCACAATTTGTGTGTCCCTGTGGAGACTGAAAATGTCTGATACTCATCCTACTAGCCTTACCTTGCACCTAGAGATAGCCCCACAACTTGGGTTCTATCAATCTGATTTCTGCACCCGGACCTTGAATTTAATGTGAATCTAAAAAGCAAAGGCCCTAGAGATAAGTCTATGGCATGGGTGGTGGTTATAAAAAGATGACTCATCCAGAGCAGCCATAGCAACTGTGCTGGTGGTGGTATAAAGTGTGGAGTGCCAGCTACAGCAGCAGGGTAAGCTGCAATGTGTGGCACATCGTAGTGGTGGCAGTATTGCCCACAGGGTTCAGCTCTGTGGTGTGAATTGAACCATGGTTTCCAGTTCTGAAATCTTTCAGCCAGGATCTCTCGCAATCTAGTCTGCTCTTAAGCGTTCACTAAGAATCCTCCTCATTGTCTTTAGAGGTGTATTAAAGGTGTATTAAAGCAATTTTTTGCCTCGCTGCAATCTTACCTTTCATCTTTTTGTATCACTAAACATTTTTTTTAATTTGAACATAATTTAAACTTATACAAAAGTTGCAAGACTAATTCAAAGAATTCCTGGATATATCTTCAGCCAGATTTCTAATGTTAATATTTTTCTACATTGACCTCCTCCCCGTCCTCCTCTTTCTTCTCTCTCCCCCTCCTCCCTCTCCTCTCTCCGCCTCTTCCCCTCTTTCTCTCTGTGTAGTTTTTTCTAAACTGTTTAATAGTAACTTGTAGACATGATGCTTTTTCCCTAAAAGGGCATTGTGTTTTTACTAAAAAGTGAATTATCTTACATAATCACAGCCTACTTCTCAAAATCAGATTACATACAACACTATGATCTGATCTGCAGACCTTATTCTGAATTTGCCAATTGTCCTAATAATGTCTTGTCTAGCAAAAGAAAATTCAAGATCATTCTGGAACTAGTTTAGTACATTTGAAATAAATGTATCTCTTGTTTAAATCAGCCAGAATTGTTTTCTGCTGCTTGTGACAGATAACTAAAATTGATTTAAAAAAAAAAATGGAAGCAGGAATGAAGTTCTGCAAGTAACACATTTTGAAATGTCTAATTACCTATATGGAAAAAGTAGGGACAAAGGGGAGAGAAGACCTCAGTGTGCTGGGCTGACATGTTGTTAAACAATTGTGTGCTGAAGCTTTGAGACCATTTACATCCTAAGGAAGCTGCCCTGTGAATGAAAATTGTAGGAATTGTTCAGAAGGCTGGCAAATGCCAGCAATTTCTTCTGATCATCAGTAGGCTCCTATAAGAAAGAGACCTAAGGAAAACATGGCCCTTCTTCCTTCTCTAGATGGAATCATGTCTGAACATGATGCCTGGGGCTCTAATATTCATTTTGTGACTAGAGGGAGAAGACTAAAGACAAGCACGAGTCTCTGAGGAAGGGATGGCGTAGACGTGGAAACAATGGGCACTTTGGAATATGGCCAAACAATCCTACCTCTGGACTTTGAGCATTCTGAGATACAGTTTCTTATTATTTAAGCCAGTTTCTGTCACTGTTTCCTATTACACAGAGCCAAAAACACCCTAAAGATAAACATATTCAGTTAAATAACTCCAGCTCTGTGTTGACACTTTGTTTGATGTGTTAGATGTTCTCATAAATATAAAACTAGAGGAGGTGTCATTATCCTCTATTATATCATACAGCTAGATTGCTTGATCCTCCTAACATGGTATTTCTTTTTTTAAAGCATCAGAGAGGATGGAATAAAGTTTTAAAACCAACAATGATCTATAAAATAACACTGGTGAAAACAACAATATGAAAACGCCTCCTAAAAATGAGCTTCTTTGTGTTCTTGCGTAACAGACAAAATATTTCAGCTTTTATTTATTTACTTATTGTTTGTTTGTTTATTTTAGATGCAGGATCTTGCTCTGTTTCCCAGGTTAGAATGCAGTGGGATGACCATGGCTTGCTGCAACCTCGAACTCCTTGGCTCAAACAATCCAACAATATTGTGATGGTTAATACTGAGTGTCAACTTGATTGGACTAAAGGATACAGAGTATTGATCCTGGGTGTGTCTGTGAGAGTGTTGCCAAAGGAGATTAACATTTGAGTCAGTGGGCTGGGAAAGCAGACCCACCCTTAATGGTAGGCACCACCTCATTAGCTGCCATAGAATCTAGACTAAAAAGCAGGCAGAAAAATGTGAAAAGAGAGACTGGCCTAGCCTCCAGCCTACATCTTTCTCCCATGCTGGATTCTTCCTGCCCTTGAAGAGCAGACTCCAACTTCTTCAGTTTTGGTACTCGGGCTGGCTCTCCTTGCTCCTCAGCCTGCAGATGGCCTATTGTGGGGCTTGTGATCATGTGAGTTAATACTTAATAAATATATATATATATATATATATATATTCCATTAGTTCTGTCCCTCTAGAGAACCCTAATACAAATATTTATTAAGGAGCTAATAGTACTAAGTTGATAGTGCTAAGTAGTCCTTTGTATGAATTAATGTATTAATTTATACAGTATACTATGCAACAGTCATTAGTTCCATTTTATAGATGAGGAAACTGAGGATTAGAGAGCTAAACCAACGTTATCAATTTCACAGAGATCATAAATAATGCAACAAGATTCAGGGTTCAATAATGCAATCTATTCCACAGGCGATGTGCTACTTTTTTTTTTTTCTTTTTCTTTTTCTTTTTATGATTAGACCAAAGTGATAACTCTCCTCGAGGGAAAATGAAATTAAAAGTTCCATTTTAACTGAAAATAGGTATGTGTGTTGGGTGAAGGATGTTATATGGGTATAATTTCTAAACCCTTATGGATGCCTTTGAAGAGATGGAGGTGTTAGTTTGAAGGAAGGGAATTGATATATTTCCATCATCAATGACCCCGTACCCTACTCCAGAGCAGCCACAGTCACCCAACTCCCTCCACAAATAAAGAAGTGGCTGGAACAGAGGGACCATAGCAGAATTGTAACATTTTCAGAGGAATCGTCATGTTTAACAAAGAACTCTCACAGAGCAGCTAGAGCTTCATTTCCTGGAAAATGAATCTGAGATACTTGCTCAATTATATCCCTGACCCATTCTCTTGTGCTTCAGAGGGAAAGATAGGCTTGTGAGTTGCCCCAAAGTGGGGAAATTCCTGCTTATTTTTACAGCAGTCATGACCCATTTCGGTTGTGCAAGGATTTCTATCTTCACTATATCTGCTTACTGGCAGCCTGAAACTTCAGTTTCAAAGACAGGCCTGGATCATTCTTCACCAGAGAAGCACAGAAGTATGTTTCTATCACTGATGCTCCATCTTTAAAACATCACTGATCTGAGTTTCACACATCCTGTCTCTGAAAGAGACAAGATATAGGGTGTTTGTTAGAGGACACAGGGGCAATAGCAGGGTTTTATTTACAGGTTGAGTGTTTAACTTCTATCCTGTAGCAATAATATGTAGATATTATCTCTCCTACATAGTTCTAAACAATTAACTATGTTTAGGGCCAAAACACTAGGAATAACCCTTATTTTCTCATTTTTCTTCACATCTCTCATCCAATCTAGCTGCAAATCTTGCCTACTCATCTTTCCAGAATTACTTGATAGTGATCCATTTCCATAATTAGCCAATCATCATCTGGGAAAAAATAATAAAAGCTACCATTTGTGATCTACTTAGCTTCTGCCAGACACTGAGCTACCATTTTGTATGCATTATATTAATGAATCCCCACAACAAATCTGTCATCTGATAGTGTCATCTCCACATAACGAATGAGGAAACCAAGGCTCTGAGTGGTTAAATAATCTTCCTACATCCCCACAGCTAATGAGTGGTAGTGCTCTAATATCAGTAATGCCAATGTTGAACGGTAGATCTAAGACCCTCCAGATCTGTCAATATGCCATTTTATCTACTTCCTAAAATAGCAGACCGAAAAAGAAAAATAATACAAACAATTATTGTTCTGTAATTAACCTCCTTTCTAGTAGAATCAAATGCTAAGGAGAGGGGCATGGTATTGTGGGTGTTTGGGAGAAATATAAAGCAGAAATGGGATAGAGCATTAGTCAGTTTTCAGCATATGGCTTTCTTCTTGCAAAAATATCTCCATTCGGTGTTCACAACACTACTCACACCTGATTTTCTTCTAACCTGGAACTTGTGCCTTCTTGGACTCCATTTCTGGTTCCTCCGCCTCTGCTAACCCTTAACTCTGTCCTCCTCCCTCTTTTCTCTCCAAATTCCTTCTCTAGGTGATCTCATCCTCTTCTATGGCTTAAAATAACATTTTTGTACTGATGACTCATAAATCTCTATCTCCAGCTCTTACCACTCCCCTGGGCTCTAGATTTATATACCCAACTGCCTACTTGACATCACCTCTGAGCTGTCTAATAGACATCTCTAATTTAGTATTTTCAAAATAAAATTCTTGATTTACCCAGAGCCGTCTTCCCCATCTCTCAGTTGCTGGTATCACCACCGATCAAGTTTCTCGGGCCAAAACACTAGCAATAACCCTTATTTTCTCACTTTTCTTCATATCTCTCATCTAATCTATCTGCAAATCTTGTCTACTCTTATTTCCAAAATACATTCAAGATCTCACCACTTATCACCATCTCTATTGCTACAACCCCAATCCAAATGACTAATATCTCACAGCTGGGCTGCAATGGGCTGCTTCCACTCTTCCCCTGCCAGAATTCATTCTCCATGCAGTAGCCAGCCAGAGTGATCTTTTTAAAGCATAAAACAGATCAAATGGATCCATTGCTTAAAAGCTTTCAATAGTTCCACTGGGTTTAGAGTAAAACAGAAACTTACCAACATGACCAGCAAAACTGTACACAATGCACTCCTTGCCAGCCTCTGGACATGACCTAATACGTCTCTCCTTACCATTCTCTCAACTCCCCGGCCTTCTTTCTGTCCTTCGAACACACTGAGCTCCTTCACATCTCTGGCCTTTTTCACCTGCTGTTCCTTCTGCATAGAATGTTCTTTCCTCAGACCTTTTATGATTGCCTCTTCCCCTCCTGTGAGTCTCAGCTCAAATGTCCCCCGCTTACAATGGTTTTGCTGGCCATTCCAGTAAAAACAATTTCTTCCATTCTCTCCTCCAAGTTTCACTATATACCACTACCCAGTTTCATTATTTTAAAAACACATTATATGAAAACTGTTTTTTGTTTGTTTGTTTGTTTTTGTTTTTAATTGAGACGGAATTGAGACGGTCTTGCTCTGTCATCCAGGCTGAAGTGCAGTGGTGCAATCTCGGCTCACCGCAACCTCCACCTCTCAGGTTCGAGCGATTCCCATGCTTCAGCTTTCCTAGTAGCTTTCCTAGTAACTACAGGCATGCGCCATCACGCCCGGCTAATTTTTGTATTTTTACTAGAGACTGGGTTCCGCCATGTTGCCTACGCTGGCCTCAAACTCCTGGCTTCAAGTAATCTGCCTGACTCGGCCTCGCCAAGTGTTGGGATTACAGGTGTAAACCACTGCACCCGGCCCAAAAAGCATTTCTTCATGTTCATCATTTGTTATCTTTCTCTGCCCCCCTAGAAAATGAGATGCAAAAAGACAACCCTATCCAAAAGAAAGGCTTGCACTTTGGGAGGCCAAGGCGGGCAGATCACGAAGTCAGGAGTTTGAGACTATCCTGGCTAACACGGTGAAACCCCATCTCTACTAAACATACAAAAAATTAGCTGGGCGTTGTGGCACGCGCCTGTAGTCCCAGCTACTCGGAAGACTGAGGCAGGAGAATCGCTTAAACCCGGGAGGCAGAGGTTGCAGCGAGTCGAGATCCTGCCACTGCCCTCCGGCCTGGGCGTCAGAGAAAAACTCCATCTCAGGAAAAAAAAAAAAGAGAGAAAATCTCCTGGTCAATGAAAGCTGAGCTTTATGGTACCGAAAGGGAGGCCAAGATTCTACAAAGAGTAGATGAATTATCCCACAATAGTATCCACTTATGATCAAGGAATTCATTAAAAGTCATCAAGAAGGAGTCAGGCTGGGTTCAGTGACTCACATCTGAAATCCCAGCACTTTGGGAGGGCAAGGTAGGAGGACTGCTTCAGGCCAGGAATTCAAGACCAGCCTGGGCAGCATAGTAAGATCACATCTTTACAAAAATTAGAAAATTAGCTAGGCATGGTGGTGCATGCCTGTAGTCCTAGCTGCTTGGGAGGCTGAGTCTGAAGAGTTGCTTTAACCCAGGAGTTCCAGTCTCAGTAAGCCATTATTGTTCCACTGCACTCCAGCCTAGTTACAAAGCAAGACTCTATCTCCAAAAATAAAAAATAAGAAAACAAAAAGAAGAAACATTCAGATTAAAACATTGGTTTCTGGAATCCCTTGACCCAGGGAATATGTTCTAGTTAGAAAATACAAATATTCTAGTCATTTAGGTGGACTTTCAATTTTAAATAAACAAATCACGTTTTTTCTGTAATCTCTTAGAAGTTTGAATGTGTAGTCCAGTTGCCTGGGACAAAATAATTTAATAACAAGTTTCAGGGGTCTACAAAACTGAAAACTAGATTTCTCTTATTCTGGTAAATTTTTTAAAGTATCTTTTTAGAAAAAGAATTGGAGTAATACATCAATATTAAAAACATAAAGTCTGTAGCATTGGCTCAGTGATCAGGTGGCAGGCAGCAACGAATCTTCGGTTGCAGCTGGAATGACAGCAATCTATGTTATATGCACAAATGAGCTATTTTGTAAAATTGTCACCTGTGACAACTTAAAAGGAAGGTAATGTACTTTGTGAACTTGTAGCTATGGGCGAAATGATTGAAAAATAGAACTTTTCTAGCAAGTGTCAATCACTGTTGGCTTCATTTGACAAAATACTGCAATAAAACAATGAGCTAAGAACAGAATTTTAACAAGCAAGCAAGTATGAAAGACAACAGAGATGGTCAAGAAAATTTGAAGACTTGGAGAGTTGGACAAGGCAATTGTTTCTTATCACTAATTAGAGACAGACTGATAAGAATACAGTCTTGTATCAAGGAATAAATCAAGAATATGGTTTCCACACAAGTTTTTAAACTTCTGAATGGGTTAACATAACAACCCAATTAGTCTTTCATATGGACAAAATGACCCATTTTTTTTTAAAGACTGAAGCTGTGGCTCTTCTGCTGAAATTTAGTTGGCTTAAGATATGTACAGTTCAGAGAAAACACAGAGAAGCATGTATCAAAAAAGCTGTGTATGGGGCTATTGGCACAGGAAGTTGACCATAAACAACTACAAGAAAGAAGCTGATTACTTTTTTGAGAAACTTGTATGGCCAAAGAAATAATGAACCTTCTAAAACTTTTGTGTAAAGACAAACACATTAACAATGGTTAGGTATGTGAACTTCTATGAGCAAGTATCAGACTAAGAAAGCTTCTCATCCTTGAAGGAGTGTACATTCTATAATGCACTCTGCAGATGTAGCCAAGGCAACAATAGAAAAGAAAGAACTTCCAAAGAACAAAATTAAGGGCCGTGGACTGCAGAACCCCTCCCCAGGAACCAAATCAGAACCTAATTAAGAGATTTCCTCATCCCAGGGAATGCTGACTGGCAGTAAAATATCAGAATTTGTAAGAACCAACCTTGGCAATATTATAGACACCTTGCCCCTAATCTGCTGTTTTGTCCTAAGTGTCGGGGGGAGAGATTATCTTTTTTGTGGTTTTTTTTTTTTTCAGTTGATTTTATAATCAGAAGGAGCCACATCCAGACCTGATAAAGAGACTACTTGGTTACCACCCAGAAACTATAGACATAATAGTCTTATGCCATAAAACGGGATAAGTTTATTCTGTAAGACTGGATAAGGCTTTGGGGTTGTTTCCATAGGGACACACTGAGTGAGCTGAATACTGATGACCATAAGTGATATCCTTAGTACTGCTCACAAAGTATTTCTAATTCTCTCATACTCATTTACGTGGAGGATTATAATGTCTTGCTCTCTTTTTCATGGATGGGACACGTGACTGGATCTGACCAATGAGTTTGAGTAGAAGCAACATTTTACTTCCAGGTTAGAGCCATTAATTCCCAGTGTGAAACCTTCCAGGGCTCTTTCTGTATGACATTGTGAACACCATTTGTTTCAATGCTATCTTCAGTCTGGGATCCTGAGCGACTGATGAGCCAAGCTTCCCTGCTGATTCACAATAGCCATATAGCACAAGTATTGTTGTTTTAAGTCATGAAAATTTCAGAGTTTTTGTTCTTTGAGACTGTGCCTGAGTCTCTGGTAAAGTTCCTTCTTTGACAACATTTGAAAAGTTTTTTATTTTATCATTTTATAGCAATGGATTAATACTCTGTGTACTGTTTTACAACCTACTCATAAAAATAGTCGCATGTATCTTTCTGTATCCTTTATATATTTTTATGCAACATCAGCAGTCATAGCTGCCTAATAATCCATAATAGAGATGTTATATAATTTTTACTCAATTCCACATTGATAAAACTAAATGAGACATTTCAAGCGTTTAGTATTATAAATAATAATACAATGTGTATTCCTACAGCTAAATTTTAATAGTAGATTCAAGATGACTTCCAATTCTTAGGATTTGTGCATCAAAGCATATGTAAAATTTTAAAGATTTTGACATTTATTCATTTATTCAGGTTTCATTCTAGGCATGAGGGATAGTAATAAATAAGATGCACAAAGCCTTCACAGAGCATATTTCCAAGTTGTTTTCAGAGAGTCTATTCATGTCCTCTAATCCACCCTACTACCAAAAAAGTGAATGCCCACATTCCCACACTGTTGGCCACATTGCTTATGAGCATGTAAAAATTGTCTCTCTTGTTAGCCATAACATCATCTGTCCAGAATGTCTCACCTATATTTGAAGATGACAAGAATGATAGCTACCCCACAACCACAGGCCAACCAAAAGATGCTTGTTTATTCTCAGAAGAGTGAACATCACAAACTACAACGAGTAGTCAACCTTCTCTATCAACTTGGGAAGAGGGGCAAATCCTGCATGACCATTATCTACTTTGTAGCATTTCTTCCATTGTACATGTTATTTGCATCTCTTTTTCTCAATAGACTATCAGGTCCTTGAAAAGAACAAGGAAGAATGCTTAAAGAGGTGTTAAGGCAGTCAGTTACTCAAGCCAAGCTGCAGGAGATAGGGGATGAATCACAACTCTGCTTATACCTTGCAGCTTCACTATGTCAGTGGCAACAAACAGTGAGTGCCTGTGCTTGCCTCTGCTCACATCATCTCTCTCCACCGATAGGCAAGTTAATTATACAAATAAAGGCAGCAACTGTTGTGCAGTTGAAAGAGCCTGGTCACAGAAACTGGTAATCTTTTGCAGAAAAATGGAGTTGGAGAAACAGCTGTAAGTGGGCACGATTTATGTAGATAAAAGTTTCCTACTTACATTATAAGAAAAACCAAAATAAATGAAAGTAGATGGCTATAGATTCTTTTTTCACACTAATTCCACATGCACAGCAATGGTGATGTGGAGAACAGAATTTCATACCTCAAATCCATGGAACTTAAAATTCAAACTCAAAACAACTGTTCACTGAAATTTCACTGGCAAGTTTGTATGATGAAGCTTTAAGGATGATTATTTTTTAAGTCTCTCAAGGGAGGATTTGGGGAAGAGCCTAAAAGGAATATGATTTTGATATTTTATAAGGAGAATATTATTTTTCAATAAGATATGAAATATTTACTGTCAGTGATGGTGTGCTGAGTGATTTGTAGATATTACAGAGACAACATAGCATTTAAGCGTGCACTTCCTCACACATAAGCAATAATTTAAGCTATATATCAAAACCTTAAAAAAAATTCCAAACCCTAGTGGAATAGAAATTGGCTATCTCCAAAAGTAAGTGTGTGTATATCCTTAACATTATTAGTTCTCTGTGGGTTTTCTCCAAATATTCCCACTTAGATTTTCCCACCAAACTTGTAAATTTTGGTCAAACACCGTGAAGTGGTGTGCAATATAGAGATGGAAAAGGAAACCTGATAGACTTACTGCCCTATTTAATTTGCCAGAATGATTTTCTTTCCTTTTGGGTTTCTTTCTGGGTCCTTGAAAAATGTTTTGTCTTTCTCTAGAGTGGGAGTGCAATGTATAAATCTTCCAAAAGCTTGGCTTACACTTAGTCTCTTACTCATAGAAAAAATTTTCCAGCAGGCTTTCAGCTTTCTTACATCAACTGCTCTCACCTCACTGACCCAACCTAGTTCCTCCACCTCTTCCACAGAGGCCCTCTGTGCAACTCAGGGCCGTCTTCACTACTTTTGTTGATTTTTTTAAAACCTGATTGTATCTCTTTTTCTGTATCTCTAATGTCTGCTTATTTCCATTGCCCTGCATTTATTTATTTTGTTTGTCACACCTAAAATGTCTTCTCTCCAGTATTTATGACCTCAGGCTCTGTATTTCCTTAAAGTCCAGCTCCAGGCTCACCTCTACCTTTAATCCTTCGCTGAATTCTCTTGCTCAGTGATGAATATTCTTGGATGTCCCATAGGTCAGGCATACAGGATGATCCCACATTTGCTTACATAATAACTTGGGATTACTTATTTTCCAACTTTTTAGGCAGATAAGCATATCTGACTTACCCAGTAAATATAGTAGAAAACTTATTGGACTAGGAATTAGAGCCCTGTGGCCCACCACATAAATTTTTAAATATTACCTTAAGCAAAGTACCTAACAACTGTGTCTTTGTCTTGAAAAGAGAACATAGAATTACAATAACATCATTTTTAAAAGTACTTTCAGTTTTAACACTATGTGAGTCTTCAAGAAAAAAGATGATCTTTTGTTTCCCTTGTGTCTTTCACAACATCTACCACAGAGCTGGACAAATAGTAATTTAATAGATGTAATTTGACAAATTTAATAAGTAACTGTTGGGAAATGGATAGATGGGTAGATGGGTGTGTGATCACTCACTCTGTGATCTTATCAACTTTATAATCCTTCATTTCTTTGAACCAGCCTAAAGCAAAAATCACCAGATACTTCATTGTTCTCTTTCTATATTGATCACATATGAATATTACTTTTTGCCTTTTCTTGTTTGCTTCCCAAATTGACTTCAGTAAAGGAAAATGCTCTGCTTCCCATTGTTTCTTCAGAAAAGCCCTGTGGAATCTACCTGTTGAAATAAGGATATCTAGCTGCTTCTACAACTTTAATTACTAAAAAAAGAAAAGATCCAGTGCAACACTGAGAAATGTTACATATATATTTTTAAATGACTGCTTCTTATGAGAGAAGATAATGTTGCATAACCAAGACCTGAAATTCAATTCTCATCTATGATAACTCTGGCTGTTTCAGTTATGTGAAATCATGTTCATCAACAATTTGACAGAGAAAAGCAAAAGAAAATTATTTCATGTCTTCTAACAGCTGCAGATTTGTGAGCAGAGAGCAAATGACAGGAGTATATTTGGATCAAAGTGTGAAGATGTGCTTAATTCTATTCCAACACTCATTCTCAGCCCCATTTTTAACATATAAGAATTCATTCTCATGTACATCAACCAGATCCAGACTTCCATGGGATTTACTAACATGAGGGATGGTGGAAGTTGTTATGACATAAACCCTTACTCCAAATATCCAACCTACAAGGTAAGTTTTCTAATTTATACAACACTCTATCCTATTTCAAGCATAAATAAAATATCTTTCTTTATTCCAAAATCAAGATATTCCATGGTGATAAGAATGAGAACCACCCATTCTGGTTTGGATGGTCTCCATTTTAAATGTTGTATAGGAAGATTATCCAAGTATACACCTACTTGTCAGGTTGTACTTCAATTTTTAATTTTGATCCCATGGTCAGCATAGCTGTGGGTCATAAACTAATTTTACCGATGATCCTAGCAATATCCTTCTCAATTTATATTTACTCAATAATCATATATCGATTAAAGATTTATTCATTCAGCCAATATTGCAAATATTTATTGTGTGCTTATTAGGTGTCAGGTACTGTGCCATGATTTGGAGACACAGTGAAAAACAAAATACAGTGTCAACCCTCCAGAAAAGAGGTCAACTAACTTTTCTGCAAAGGGCCAAGTAGTAAATCTTTTAGGCTTGTGGGCCATATTGTTTCTATCATAGCTATTCAACTGTGTCATTGTAATGGGAAAGCAGCCATAGGAATACAAACAAATGTGCCTGGTTGTGTTCCAATAAAACTTTATTTCAAAAAGCAGGTGGCAAGACTAGATGTGGCCCATCCATCATAGTTTTCCAACCCCTGTTGTAATTGCCTAGGGTCTACAGCAGTACCATCTAATAAGAATATAATGCAAGGCATAAATATGAGCCATATATATACTTTTAAACTTTCAATTAGACACACGTTGAAAAGTAAAAAGCAATAAGTGGGGTTAATTTTAATAACATGCTTTATTTGACTGGGTATATCTCAAATATTATCATGACAACATGTAAACAAGTACTTAAAAATTACTAGGCAACATACTAGATTTTTGAAATCTGATGTTTATTTTATATGCACAGCACCTTTCACCTCGTCCCAGTCACATTTCAAGTGCTCAGTAGCCACCACAGTGGTTAGTGGCCACCATGTTACACAGCCCGGGTCTAAACAGATGCATAATTGGTAGGGATAAGCATGAAGCATTTAGAGTGAACATGAAGGAGGAAAAGCCAACCTTATATCCATGGTGGTTATGGCTGGTGGTCAGGGAGAGTTTTTATAGAAAAGGCATCCAGCGTGAAGAACAGGAATTCCCTAGTTGAGGATAAAATGATGATTTTGAACAGAGGGGAAAATATGCATCAAAACCCTGAGAGGGGAAAAGGTGCAGCTTCTTAAAACAATTTAAAGCAGCTCCATATGTATAGTCAGGGTGGGTCGTGTGGACCCTGAGCTAAGGTAGTGGCATTGGGAATGGAGGGAGGTGACTTAGATGTGAAAGATATTAATGAGACAGAATGGACACAGCTTGGAGATGGATTGGACCTAGATCAGATGAGGAAGAAGGAAGCAGAAAGGATGATGTGGAGGGTTTTATCTTACACAGAATGCAAAGATGAAGCTATCATTTGTTGAGATGGGACATGCAGAAGCAGGAGCAGAATTGGGGAAAGGTGAAGAGTTCAGCCTTTGAGGCCTCAGGGAGATAGGCACAAAGATAACAAAAGACGTGCAAAAGCCACATCCATGTGCAGAACATGACTTCATGCTCAGGAACGCCTTTTATGGCAAGAGTTGCCCTCATGCTGCGAGCAAAAGTCTCTCTCCACACTCCCTCCAACCTAAATTTTTCTCTAGTAGCTCTGCTACCACATGAAGGGCTAAAATCCTGATTCTGTTGGCCTAGAATGCTTGTTCATTCCCTTCTGTTTTACCTACATAGCTCCTGTTCATTTTCAGGTCTCAGTTTAAATGCCACTTCTCAGGGAGACTTCTCAGATCCCCCATATGATCCCCTTGCCACATAAATTCATGTATCTTTCCTCGGTGGCAGTTTACACACTTGTAATTTCACAAGCATTTGTGTAATTATTTGATTATTGACTTTCTGTCTTGAAAATAAAGTTTAGTAAGCAAGAACTGTGTTTATTCTTGCTTGACACTGTGATACTACCCTCTGCCATTTACCTAGCACATCATAGAGGTTCAATAAATATTTGTGGAATGAATGAATATAATATTAAAAGTCACTGTTGAGATTCAAACTTATCTGAAAAAGACAGTGAACCTTAGCATGAATCAATACAATGGATTCCAATATTCATCCACAAATACAATCTGGCAAGACATATTAATTCTCTTTATTTTTCCATTGTTGAATCTAATTTTTATTTTTAATTCTTCATTTATAGCTGAGGTGGCAAAAAATTAATCTCAGACATTTTATGTTTCCTAACATTACTGGAGGCATTCAAAGTCCAGGAATCTTTTTCCTACTGAACATAGAAATTAGATCCCTAATTTCTCATAAGTTTTTTCTATAACTGGGGTTATGCCAAGAGTCTTCACCCTTTCTTTGAGGGGATCGGCTTTTAAAAACCACAGCCAAAATGGGTGATTTCTCCCCCAGTTTTCTGCCCTATAATGGCCATTTCCTTAGGTAATGAATGTACAAAACTTTAGCTGTATGACTGGAAGTAAAGGGTGGAGGAGAGGGATAAAAGCCAAATTTTGGAGAAAAAAATGGTCAATAACTAAAAAAAGCTGTTGTCCTATCACACTTACTTAAAACATAAGAGGTATTTCTTCTCATCCTTTTGGCTAAGATCAAGTGTGAAAACTAAGGGGTCATAAATGATTTTGCATGAACAGATTTAACATCACAGAAATTTTAACTGCAACAAGACGATGAGGAAAAACAAACAATAATTTACAGGTAAGGTCTGTCCCTGTGAAATGTAGCACAATCTGGGATAGAGTAAGCTCACAGCTCTTAGTTCCTGAATTGAATAGCATCCTAAATTTCTCTTCTGTAATTACTCATTACGTGCCTGTTAAATTGTCATCTCCATCTCTGGATCGTAAGTTCCATGAAGGGATGAACTTTGAATCAGGGACCTTGTGTCATGCTGCCAGCACCTACTACAATGCCTGGCACAAAATAAGTGCTGGACCAGTATTTATTAAATAAATAAATATAGTGAACAGGAAAAAGGAAGATGAGAATGTACAGAGCCAAAATTCCTCATTCTTCAAATCCCAGCTCAAATTTTAAGCCTTCATCTTCTTAGAAGCTCCCCTTAGAAGTTTTTGCTCACACCTCTGACCTCCCCCAAATGCTTTGTTTAGTCCTCTTAGAGCATTTATTAGGAAACAGTATACACAATGGTAAGGATACAAACTCAGGAACCAGAATTTGTTTAAATACCAGCTCCCGCTATTTGCAAGCTGCATTATCTTGAGCAAATTACTTAAGGTCCCTGAGCCCTGCTTTCTTATCTACAAAATTGAGAAAATTATATGATCAATTTCATTAGGCTTGTCGTAAGGATTAAACTAGGTAATAAATGAAAAACATTTAGTCCAATATCCAATACATAGTAAGCACTCAACAATTATCTATTACATGTATCACTCTCCACTTTGACAATGATAGTTTTAAAACTGCTGTGTTTATTAAACATATACTATATTCCAAGTACTATGGAAAGCCCAGAATATGTTTTAAATAATATGGGCTATATGGCTTTTCACAATGCAGCCATAGTTGATTCTATGGGTTATAATTTTCCCTATCAGCCATTATGAAACTGAAGCTGAAAGGGATTACGTAAACTATCTGAGTTCTCATAAGTAGTAATTAGATTTACTGTCATTTGAGCCCAGCTGATATTGCAGGAGCCCCACGCACTGTCTCCATGGATGTACACATCTTATGTCTTGTACTGAATTGTAAATTCCATTGCAGGCAAGGATTTGATCTGTTTTATCTTTGTATCCTCTGAAGTATACAGCTTAATACCTTATATGCCAACGATGAGTAAATATTTATTAAATGATTAAATACAAAGTGAAGGGACCCCAAAGTCAAACTTTATCAATGTCACAATTCTGTCCTAGCATTAACTCTGCAGAAGTTGTTCACATGCATTTTAAGTAGAGGGAATCCTTTCTAGCAGCACCCACACTAACAGTCACATTCTAAAGGGCAGTGCTATCCCAACAAAAATGTCATGTAAATAGGTCCTTTGTGTCACCAAGTCTATCTGCACATTGGCTGGGCTCATCCAATACTTAGTATGCTAGAAAGTTGGTATTTATACTATGGCAGCAGCATGGACTCTACATATTTGAAATTTTAAAAATCCTTTATGATGGATGCAGTAATCTTCCTCAGAAAATACTAATAGCAACCATTACTCAGAATCATGAATCAAGAACTTGAGCATCAGAAACAAAACAGGAGCAGCTAGAAAGTGAATCGCCGGCTCCAGAGAGGAAAGGACTTATCTGGGAAAGAGTACAAGAGTTCACAGTAAAATAGAGCTACCATTCAACCCAGCAACCCCATTATTGGATATATACCCAAAGGAATATAAATCTTTCTACCATAAAGACTCATGCACATGTATGTTCACTGCAGCCCTGTCCACAGTAGCAAAGACATGGAATCAACCTAGATGCCCATCAATGTGGTCTGAATAAAGAAAATGTGGTACACATAAACCTTGGAATGCAGCCATTTAAAAAAAAGAATGTAATCATATCCTCTTCAGCAACACAGATGGTGCTGGAGGTCATTGTCCTAAGTGAATTAATGCAGAAACAGAAAACCAAGTATTGCATGTTCTGACTTACATATGGGAGCTAAACATTGAGTACACATGTACATAAGGGAGGGAACAACAGACACTGGGGTCTACTTGAGGGTGGAGGGTAAGAGGAGGGTGAGGATTTAAAAACTACCTATCAAGTACTATGCTTATTACCTGGGTGACAAAATTATCTGTACACCAAAACCCCAAGAGACACAATTTACCCTTGAAACAAACCTACTCATGTACTCCTTGAACCCAAAATAAAAGTTGGAAAGAAAAAACACAAAAATAATACAAATTTTACAAAGAGTTCACAGGATTCCAAAAATGCTAGAGCAGCAGTTCTTTAAGTTTGGTCCATGGACCATCAGCACTGGCATCATCTGGGAACTCAATGTTAACCCTCAGGCCCCACCCAGACTTTTGAAATAAGAAACTTTAATATGACACCCAACGAACTGTGTTACAAGAAGCCCTCAGGATGATTGTAGAGCATAGATCTTGACAATGTATAACTTCATTTTCCAGATATGAATTCTGAGACACATAAATTTTCCATGACCACACAGCTAGTTAGTAAAGACCAGAATATGTACCTCCTGGTTCAGAGTAAGGAGGGCTGGGAGAGGTAAAGGCAGATGTATGGAAACTTTATGTTCCTGTTGCCTACGTCTCATTTTTAATCTGTGGATTGTGAGAACGGCAGTTATTTCTGGATGAAGACTGCAGGGACAGGCTCTGAAGACCACTGGATTAATGGTTGGATGTCCTAGAGTAAAAAGAGTTAAACCAGTGTTCTTTACTGAAGAATGCTTAACATAAGGATATGGAATATTAATCTTCCAGAGGATAACAGGGTACATAGCATTAAAATTTTTTTTTTGACTATAAACTGTATTAGGTTATAAAAACAAAAAATCGAAATGCCACAGAAACTGCCCAGATTGCCACGTGACCACCATACATTTCCGTTTCTGGTTCTTAATTCCAGAAGTTTCTTTCTAAGGCAGCATTCAGAGGAAAAAAAAGATGGGAAATGCTGGTCTACATTATGTCAAAATAGTAAGTAATTTTTGTTTTATAAATGATTTTTTAACTGTCAATCAAAAAGGGTTCATGGTTCCAAGGTTCTATAAGCTCCTTGAAATTGTAAGCAACATTTTGAGTATGTGTAAATGTGGTATTTTTCTGGGGGACTTCCAGAGATTTTTTCATTAATTTTTCTAAGGGATCTATGGCTTATGCAATCACTAGATCCGTTAGCTCCCTGAAAATGCAGCTAGTGACATCTGGATTTTCCCTTTATTAGCTTGGAGTCTCACAATTTTTCACTTAATTCTACTACAAAATTCTCTTGATTGCTCATGTTACTTCCACTCCAGTCTTTCTTGGGTCTGTACTCTAATTTTCTTAAATTTCTAATCTATTACATTCATTTCTGAAAACCTTTAATGGCTCCACTGTTGACTGCCAATTCAAGTACCAATGCTGTAGACCTCCCACAATAAGACTCTTATTATCTTGTCTTTCTCTCATTCTTGTGTATTCTACAGTCAAACAGACAACTTTCTCCAAAGATACACTTACCCATACTACCTCTATATTTGGACTGCCTAGGTCTATTTCCTTCTTCAACATTCTTTACATGCTTCTAAAAAGCCTTCTCTTCCATGAAGTCTTCTTGATTCCCCAAATACTTTTTTTATGATTTTCCCCTTCCATCATGAACCCAATGTAAATATGTGCCAATCTCTTATGAAACGAATCCTACTTGGAATTCATATAATCATTACTGATGTGCTTCCTACCCATCCTGTGCCAGGGCACAGGAGCTGTTATTCCCCTTGTTTTAAATTTGTCATTGGGTCCCTTTTACTGGATCACCCCATTCAAGGCTTTCACCAAAAAAGCAGTATTGGCCCGTATCACGTTTTAATCTGAAATGCTCAGATTTTGATTTTTAAAAAGATTTTTTTTTTCTAGCTCAGAAATCGAACCACAGATAGTGGCTTCTATGCAAGCTCGTCTTATTTCTAAGATGAAAGAATACAATTAAGGCAGATCAATAAAACAACAAAGATTTCCCCTTTCTCTTTGTTCTTTTGTTCCTTGTGTTGAAGAACCCTCAAATATATTTTCAGAACTCAGGAGTCAAAAATAATCATTTTTGTGTTTAATAGATCAGTTGACCTCTAGTATTTATCATTTCCTATTCCTACTTTTTTTTCCTCTTCAGTTGAAATGTCTAGCCTGGAGAAAGATGCCCCCTACCTCAACCCAAGGCCCTAAGCAGTCTGCTTCAGTCTGACATATGGACAAAATCACAGTGAAGTTCAAGTAGGAACAGAGTAGTAGGTAGCCACGACCATGGAAACAGCAGAGTTCGGAGCCAGCTCTATTTGTATGTGTTAGGAGGATGGGGAGTTTTCCAAGGCTAAAATCTTCTGATGGTCTATGATCCCCTTTTATTCATTGCCATCATGAAAGAGGGTTTTAAATAAACCCATTGGCTCTGTATCTATTGACAAAACAAAATGTTTCTTGAAAGAAAACTTAGGCACAGAACTTTGAGTTTCCACATATAGAAAAATTCTACCATAGCCATCAATTTATATACTTATAAAAGATAATCGAGGCTCACTCTCCTTTTCCTAGCTCTCATTTCTCTCATTGGATAATGACTGATGCCAACTGGCAGAGACTGATTGGCACATACAAACAGAATGATGGATAAGTCAACACAGGTACTTACCTACCACCCCCTCCATGTGTTTATGCTTAAGCATCTCAATTAACTGTTCATATTCAGTATACTTTCCTTATTCCTGAGATTTATTTTTCCAGCAAACTCAGCTATGTATAAGTGAAAAGAGCAATCTACCAAAAATAACCTAAGTGGGTCTTAATCTCCTCTCAACATTTTCTGACTTTGCTCAAGTCTTCCTTCTACCCGTTTGCCTTGGTTACTCTCTCTATAAAACAGGAATAATGTCTTGCTTTTCTCATTAAGTCTTGTGTCTGCTCTAAGTTATGTGGATGTTATAATTCAATAAATGTTAAATGATGCTAACAGCTTGCCTCATATCCTTCAAAAGTACCTTGAATGCTTAGGATGAATCCAATAAATAAACTAACATAAGTTCGATATCAAGGAGGACTGCTTAATGAAAGAGTAACTGAAGTATTCCCAAGTTAATTATTACCAATCAGGGTGGGTGTGAGAGATGATTTGCTTTTTTCAACTTCAATTTGAGAGATTGATTTTATGGCTTCTCAAGTCTCCTTCACTGTTAAAATCCTACAAAACAAATGGAGAATCAATAAAAGAAAAGTGTGCTATGGCTTAAGCCTGAGTTCCTGTTCCCTCCATCTTTCCAGTTTTTCCAAAATCAGTGTTGCTATCATGGTTCTGTTTTGATTAAAAATCTAGATATGCATACAGTTTTCTTAATTCAAATATGTGTGGGCAATGATATTCTTCATGGTCTTTTCCATGTGCCGTGTGCTATCCCAGAACATTGGAAAATTCTACATTCAAATATTAAAACAGAAGACCTGCATGAAATGTACATTTACTTTCATTTGAGCTTATCTATTAAATAAGGCATTTGGTCTAGAACCTCTTTCTGTTACCATGTTTGAAATTTAACTAACTTTCTTCTTAGGAACGACTATAAAGGATGTGATATTGCAAAAAAATCACACTTTATAATTTTATAATAATATAGAAAATATGGTCTGCACCACACAATGGCAGGCTTAGTGAGAGTCAATCTTCATTTGTCCAGGATGATTGGGAAATGAGGTGTCTCTGCTGCGATTTGTCCTGATAACTGAGGCTTATTCCCTTTGCATGCCAAAAGGTTTTATTTAAACTAATTTCAGTGGAAAGATTTCTCAAATGTATCACACAGTTTTCAGCCTAATTAAATATATACTGAAGCTATTAACCTGTTGTTAATGATAAAGTCGGCACATGGCTATCAGCCATCATACAGGGCCACATCATGGTCAGAGGGGAGCCTGAGAGGGGAAAGCTTGCTTGCTCCTTTGCTCAGCACCCCCAACTTGTTCTGCTTTCTGAGTCGTGTCTGTAACAGGCTTTCCATTCCCTTTCTCACTATTAGTGGCCTTTTTATCAGTTTTCAATACTCTCACTCCAAGCAATTTTTTATTCCTTTAAATTCCTGTTTTTAATTTGTGAAAAGCCCAATAATAAATCTCTGTTAGGACTAGATGGTAAACAAGAGTCATTCAAATTGGGGTACAACTAGGAGTCAGTGAGGATCAATGAGGGTTCGTGTGCAGACAAGTAGATGTTCCAGCTGCCTAGTTTTCTACCAGGACCCAGAGAGTGAGGTTGCTGAGAGCCTTCCATCCCAGCCGCAAATACTCTTATTATTTTTCTTTGTATTTTTATCTCATTATTTCACTCTGATAGCTTATATTACTTATGTTATATATACAGTCCTTACCTACATTATATATAAAGTCCTTGAGGGCAGGAAACATATTTTATTGTTCATCTGTTTTGCCACACTACCTAAAATAGTGCTGAGTACATTAAAAAAAAAAAAAAAAAAAAAAAAGGCCGGGCACAGTGGCTCATGCTTTTAATCCCAGCACTTTGGAGGGCCAAGGGGGGTGGATCACTTGTGGACAGGAGTTAAAGACCAGCCTGGCCAACATGGTGAAACCCCATCTCTACTAAAAATACAAAACAATTAGCTGGGCATGATGGCTGGCACCTGTAATCCCAGCTACTCAAGAGGCTGAGGCAGCAGAATCACTTGAACCCAGAAGGTGGAGGTTGCAGTGAGCCGAGATCACACCATTGAATCCAGCCTGGGCAATGAGTGAAACTCTGTCTCAGAAAAAAAAGAATGCTCATGTAATTTGGCTATGTAATTTGGCTATGCTATACCTTCCCCCAGAACCCTAGAGAAATCCACATTGAAACATTAATCCAATATAATACCTATTTCTGTCATTTGGCATTATTTGTGCCATACTTTTCCTCCAGTAGCATTGACTGACTTGCCCTAGGCATTGCTGTAAATAAATATAAAGATTTTTAGTTTAATTTGTGGCACTGTAATTGGAAACTAGTCTCCACCTCAGCTATTCTCTTTTTTGATTAGCAATCCTTTCATAGAGAATCTCTAGCTCTACCCTAAAGCCCAACTATAGTCCTTAGTTTTCATACCTTGAAGGCCCAGTAACTCATCAATATTTCTGAAGCTGTGCCTAACTTAAACTTTTTGGCTTATCAAAGGATCTTTCTTGTTTAGGATCTCTCTCTCTCTTTTTCTTCTTCTTTTTTTTTTTTTTTTTTTTTTTTGTTGTGAGTAGAAAATGGTCCTCAGATACAAAAGCAAAGACACCTTGAATATCTGACCCATTTAATATTTATTCTGAATTTTTTATGTAATACCGTATGTTATTTCAATTCTTTTCATCCTGCAAGTTACTACAGGAAGTCATCTTTCCTTATGGCATCAACTTTCTGAGCATCACCTTCTTAATTTGCCCGGAATGTGAAAGTGCATTCACTGTCTTCCATGTAGCAAACATTTCTTGCTTCTGTCTGTAATGTTTTGGTTGCTTTTGAAGTCATTCTCTAAACCTGTAATGTGTCCAAGTCACTTGTCTGTAGACACTTGGAAAGTGGGGTCACTGATCTAAGTACAATATGCTAATACCAAGCTCTGCTTTATACATGGTACCTGTAACCAAATCCTCTTGAAAATCCATGATACCTTAAGTTTTATTTCAAGAAACATTTTGTTTGTGTCAATAGATCCAGAGCCAACGGGTTTATTTAAAAACCTCTCTTATGATGGCAATGAATAAAAGGGGATCCTAGACCATCAGAGGATTTTAGCCTCAGAACTCCCCACCTCCTGGGAATGGTAAGGTCTATTCAGTTTCTGATCTTATTGCAGTCATTCACTGGATATCTCCTCTGACATGACCTTCTTTTCTCAAAGCTAACTCTTTAAAAGCCCATCTCATTTACTTGTGAGAAAGAAGATGCGAAAGTCACCTTTGTGCTTATTGCAGACATTCATTTTTCTTCATGATGCTCTTGAAAATCCAGAATGACCACAGCTTATCCTGATCCTCCAGCTGTACACTCCATAAGCAGAACGTAGGATTCATACAATATAGTCCCATAGGTGGCTAAATAGATTTTACAGTAAAATATGTGTGTTAGGGAGTGAATAAAAAATGTTTATTGTATGTACATCTTAGAGGGCAATAATAAAATACTCATGTACTCACCAAAGATTTGAGACATTCAGCATTACATCCTCGTTAGCACGCTGTATACCCCTCCCAACTTGTCACCCTTTCTCTTTTCCTAGAGGCAAAGACAGTCCTGAATCTTGTCTCTGTCTCTCCTTCTCTTTTGCTATCTCCCTCTCCCTCTCTCTGTCTCTCAATCTCTCTTTCTCTCACAGTTTATCATCTTTATGTGGTTTCTTAAATAATATTTCATTTGGTTCTTGCCTTCTGTACTTACACAAGTGAAATTCAATATGTAATTTTTTTGTGATAGGCTTATCACATTCCATACTGTAAGATTTATCCATGTTGAAGAAAATGGCTCTTTCTTTCTTTCTTTCTTTTCTTTCTCTTTTCTTTCTTTTCTTTCCTTTCTTTCCTTCCTTCCTCTCCTTCCTTTCCTCTTTCTCTTTCTTCCTTCCTTTCTTTCTTCCTTCCTTTCTTTCTCTTTCTTTCTTTCTTTTTCTTTCTTTTCTTTCTTTCCTTCTTTCTCTTTCTTTCTTTCTCTTTCTTTCTTTCTTTCTTTCTTTCTTTCTTTCCTTCCTTCCTTCCTTCCTTCTTTCCTTCCTTCCTTCCTTCCTTCCTTCCTTCCTTCCTTCCTTCCTTCCTTCCTTCCTTCCTTCCTTCTTTCCTTCTTTCTTTCTTTCTTTCTTTCTTTCTTTCTTTCTTTCTTTCTTTCTTTCTTTCTTTCTTTCTCTCTCTCTCTCTCTCTCTTTTTTTTGAGATGCAGTCTCATTCTGTTACCCAGGCTGGAGTACAGTGGTGTAATCTTAGCTCACTGCAACCTCCACCTCCCAGGCTCAAGCGATCCTCCTGCCTCAGCCTCCCAAGTAGCAGGGACTACAGGCACATATCATCAAGCCCAGCTAATTTTCGTATTTTTGTAGAGACTGGGTTTCGCCATGTTGCCCAAGTTAATCTTTAAACTCCTGGGCTCAAGCGATCCTCCCACCTCTGCCTCCCAAAGTGCTAGGATAACAGGCGTGAGTCACTACACCCAGCCAATAGCTATATTTCATTCTTTTTAACTATGGTATAGTATTCTAGTCTATGAACACACCACAACTTAGGAATCTATTAAACTGTTGGTAGACAATTTGAATGGTTTCCTATTTTCTGCTAGTATGAACAATGCTACTTGAACAATCTTGAATTTTCTGGTGTATTCATGCTAGAATTCCTCAAGGGCATGTATCTAGGAGTGTGGGTATGATTGTAGGGAATTTTCATCCACATCTCTACTCTATAATGACACACTGCTTTCTGGTTCTACTAGTTTATACTCTTGTGCACAAGAGATGACTATTCCTATTGTCCATATCCTCACTACACTTGATATTAATGACCTTTTAATTTTTTAATAAACTGGTAGGCATGAAATGATACCCCATTGAGATTTTATTTAGCATTTCCCTGCTTAACAATAAGGTTGAGCATTTTGTCTTATGTTTATGGTAATTTGTATTTCCTCCTCTATAAAATATATGGTTTTCTTTTTGCTGTTAGTTTCATTGCAGTGTTCATCTTTTCGAACACAAATCTTTAGTCATTGACATGGATTGCAAATTACTTATTTCAGTAAAAGTCTTTCTCTTCATTGCCTATAAGGTGTTTTTACTCTATAAATGAAAGCTTTAAATTGAAATGTACATACATTTTATCATCAATTTCCCTTGGACTCTGTAATTTGCTTAAGAAACAATTTTACTTCAAATGCATATGACTATTCCAAATATTCTTAGAAGTTTTGAAAAACTGCCTTTTACATCTTTCATCTGGTTGGAATTGTAGTTTATAGTTTGTAATACAGAACTGCTTTTTTAATTTTTCATTTGTATAATCAATAGTGCAAGCACCATTTATTAAATAGTTGATTCTTTCCTCACTGATCTACAATTGCTGAACTGACATAAATTAAGTTTCATGTATGCTGTGAGCCTGTTTCTGAGGTCCCTGTTTAGTTGAATTTGTCACTGACTAAATCCCTGTAGCAATAACACGTTGTTATAATTACAATAGCTTTAAACTAAAATTAAATCTGGTAGAACAAGTCCCTTTCCTTATATGAAAACGTTCTTCAGAAATGTTTGAACTAACTTTTGTCTAGGTAATTAATGTGAGATATTTCCTCCTTTTAGTACAGGTGTTCAGAGCTATAAATTTCCCCTTAAGCATTTCTTATGCAAGATGAACACTTTAGATTCGAAGACACAAATAGGTTGAAAGTAAAATAATGCGGAAAGATATAGCATTCCAACAGTAATCAAAAAAGAAGTGAAGTCACTATGTTTATATAAGACAAAATAGATTTCAAGGCAAAAATTATTACTATAGACAAGGATATTTTATAATGATGAAAGGGCCAATCCACCAAGAAGATAAAACAATTATAAACCTATATGCACTTAACAGAAGGGTCTGGGAAAACATGAAGCAAAATTGACAGAATTGAAGGGAGAAATACATTAATTCAGTACTCTAATCTCAGTAATGGATAGAACAACTAGACAGAAGATCAACACGTAATAGAAGACTTGAGCAACAGTATAAACAAACTGGGCCTTGCAGCAGCTGCAGAACACTCCATGAAACAACAGAATACTTGTCCGTCTCAAGCGCACATTGAACCTTCCCCAGCACGGAACATAGGTTAGGCCATAAAAGACATCTCAGTAAATTTAAAAGGACTAAAATTGCACAAGTATGTTCCTAGACCATAATGGGAAAAGATCAATGACACAAGGAAATTTAGGAAATAGGTAATTCACAGATATGTGGAAATTAAACACACAATATTAAATAACCACTGGGCCAAAAAAAGAACTCACAAAGAAAATTTAAAAATAGATCGAGTTTTTTAAAAAGTGCTATGGCAACTTAAGTTTCACATACAAAAGAATGAAGTTGGATCCCTATGTCATATTATGTGCAAAAATTAACTCAAAATCGATAAAATATCTAAATATAAAGACTGAGATTATAAAACTCTTAGAAGAAAACATAGGTGTAAAATCTTCATGACTTTGGATTAGGCGATGGTTCTTAAATATGACATCAAAAGCACAAGCAATAAAATTTTTAAAAAGTACATTGGACTTCATTAAAATTAAAACTTCTGTGCTGCAGATGAATACAGTAAAAAAAGAAACCTAAAGAATAGGAGAGCTTATCTGCAAATCATATATCTTGTTCAGCTCTCATATCCAGAATATATAAAGGATTCTTATAATTCAATAATAAAAATACAAATAACACAATTTTTAAAATGGGCAAAAGATTTGAACAGACATTTCTACAAATACATATATGAATATGTACATGGGCCAATAAGTACATGAAATGGTGTTGAACATCAATTGTCCTTAGAGAAATGAAAAGCTACAGTGACATACTACTTCACACTCACAAGCCTGGCTATAATAAAAAAAAGACAGGAAAACAAACCACAGGTGTTGCTGAAGATGTGAAGAAACTGGGACCCTCATACATTGTTCAGGGGGAATGTAAAATGGTGCAACTGCTTTGGAAAACATTTCAGCAGTTTCTAAAAAAGTTAAACATAAACTTACCTTTAAGATTCAGCAGTTCTACTCCTAGATATACACTCAAGACGACTAGGTATATATAAACATATATTTCCTTTATGCCTGCATACACCCTTAGATATATGTAGATATAAATATATGCCCAAACAAAATCTTGTGTATGGATGTTGCTAAAAGCATTATTCACAGTAGCCAGAAAATAGAAACAATCCAAATATCCATCAGCTGATGAATAAAGAAAATGTGGTATATTTATATGATAAATATTATTTGAACATAAAAAAGAATGAAGGACTGATACATGCTATAATATGGATGAAGCTTGAAGACATTATACTAAGTAATGAAATTCGTCCCAAAAGGCCACATATTGTATAATTCCACTTGTATGAAATGAGAAATTTCTATGGATCTTTTACGTTTCCTTGAAAATTATATATATTCTACAACTGTTGGATACAGTGTACTATATATATCTATCAGGTTCCATTCAAATCTTCTTCAGTCTTTCTCAGTTTTTAATGTGCTTGATCTACAAATGAAAGACAAATGTTTAAATCTCCCACTTTGATAGTGAAATTGTCACTTTCTCCTTGTAGTCCTATTAATTTTCATTGTATATGCTTGAGGCTATTGGGTCCATACGAGTTTAGAATTATTACATCTTCTTAGCAAATAGAATATTTTATCATTATTTAATTGGCATCTTTATTTCTAGTAATATTTCTTTCCTTAAAATATATTTTGCCAGATATTAACATAATTACATCAACTAGCTGTAATTATATATATTTTCAACTAACACTGTAAGCTTATTAAAGGATTCTTTTACATTCAATGTGCCATAATTGATTACATTAATAAGAACAATTTGAAGGATTTTAAATTTTATAAAGTACCTTTTCATGTGGTCTTTTACTTTTTCATTAAGGTATTTCATTCAAAAGCATCTGATGTTCCTGTCAGTTTCTCAAAACATCTGAAAGTTTTAAATTGCTAACCAACATACAATCATGTCCATGTCACGAGTTATGTCAAATGATACCAAAATATGCTGGCTTAATTACTATCACACAAAGAACCTTCTTAATTAATCAGCTGATATAATGGACAATTAAACTGTTTTCGAAGTTAGAATTACATAGTCGTAAAACTAGGTGTAAATACTTTCTCTGCTCTGTAATATATAAAATGGGCTTTAACATGACATTAAAGTAAGTCTTTTTTTAACCAATGCTTGCTCTGGATTATATTTACTCTGCAAAATATAAATCTTCTTTATCAATAACTTCAATCTGTCAATTTATCTCACTACTTTTCTTTTCATTGCTGCTCTCATTGACCTGTATTTTCTCTGCAATTTCAAGGACAGTGCCATAACAACAGCAATAATACCTTTCATCTCATATAGCTCTTTGAAGTGTAAAAAGCACTTGTAGGCATATTAGTAGGTGCTCAATAACTAGTTGTTGAACTGAATTATCCTGCTTCTTCATGATTACCAAATAGGAATTTAACAATGACACAATCAAGAATGCTCTGTGTGTGGTGCTGAATGTTCCGGAAGCTGAGTCTGTTCCCAATCTCTATGTCTGTGTCTCCAGCCTTATGCACTTGAAATGTGTACTGCAATTTCCTTCATTATTATGTGCTAAGAGTGCAGCCAAGAAAGACTGCTCACCTCTATGAAGTATACCTAAGCCAAGGATGCTAAATTCCATCCTTACCATCGAATACAGATTTTCTATGAAAAGGTCAATCCATTTTTTAAAAGCTGAATGGAGAACTGGAAAGTAATTTACAGCTGATTAATATTTAGGGACCAAAAAATCCAATACGAGAATATTTCCCAGATTTATTGAACTTTGATTATGACTTGACTGATTTTCATTTTTTCATTCACTCAGTTCTTACCTCTTTTTGGTTCTGAACTAGTCAGTGGAATGTCACTGGCCATGTTGAGCTTCGTAATTCTGCTACCTTTATTGAATTAATCTATTTCTATGGCAAGACTGCCAGCTTGAGATAGTCTTTTGCCTGCTGAGCCATTTGCAGTGATGGATGACACGAGGAATAGCAACACTTTCCAATTTGGCATCTTTTAGGCATTAACTGGGTCTTTTATTACACATCCTTTCAGTCTTACTCTTATTTTTCTTTGAACTCATTGACTTCTAGACAAGAAAATGACACATTTCCTTAAGGAATCCCCTTTAGCTAGCAGTTGATGTCATTTTAAAAGGAACTTTTCAGAAAAGACAGAAGTGACTCTTAAAACTTAATGTTCTTCCTTTGGAGATAAGGTGAAAATTTTATTAAAATGCGTGAACAAGTATTTGTTTACCTAATAAAAGAATATATTGTATAGAGAGAACTGTCTGAAGCTTGAAATTGGCATTTTATGAAAATTAAGATATGAAAATTAAGATATTTAATAATTTACAGCATTTGTAGTAACTTTATGTGTAAGCAATGATTATTGCTGTTTGAATGATATTTTCATTTCTCTCCTTCCATATGTAGGATAGATTTACAGTTCCTGACCCCCTTATGGTTGAGTGGGGTTATTCAGCTAGTTCCACCTACTGAATTGTCTGCTTATATGAGTGTGTCATTTCTGAGCTGTGTCACGCAACGTGAGGTCCTCAAGGGTTCTCTTTTCCCTCTGGCTGGCAACTGACAATGTTTGAGACAATGACTATCTTGTCAGTCAGTCTGATTCACCAAGGCACTACTTCAAGGAATCAGCCTCTGCTGATTTGCAATGGACAGGTAGCATGACCAACAAACAATCCTTTGTTACCTAAACTACTGAGATTTGGGGTTTGTTACTGCAGCATAAACAAGTTTTATGCTTTATTTTAAAGATATTATGGAACTTGCTAGTACCAATAGGTACAAACTATAAATTAGCCCAGGATACTGTTTAGTTAGAGATGAACCATCCATGATAGGCTCTTAAAGATTTCTAACGTTTTAAGGTTGTTAATAAATTCTTTAAGTTTGAGGTTGTTAATAAGGACCACCATATTTCCTCACAAATTCTGCCTAGCGTTGCTGAACAGAGTCAGACATTAAACATTCTGGATGTAAGTAAACCATAAACATTTTGAACTTTTGAAAAGCAATGCAGCCAGATTTGTTAAGTCATGGATTTAAGAATATCAGTTTTTTCTCTGACTGCATTCCTTATCAGCACTTTTGTAACTGCTTGAAGCCTTGGTTTTCTCAACTGTAATATGAAAATGATAATATTTCCATGTGATGGTTATGGAAAAAACACCAGTGAGAACAATATAACCCTCTTATAAAAAAGGAGTAAGCGTTTGTTCCAGTGCTGGGCCTGAAGGAAGCGCTCAGTCAATCCTGCCTTTCCTCCTGTTTTGAAGGGATAATGACACAAATTCAAACCTCTTACCAATATTGTAGGGATGCTACTCCACACACCACCCACTTTTCCTCTCTTTTCTGTTCTGATTCTTTCTTGTTCTGCTTTATGTTTCATGAGAAAAATCAGCCTGAGTTACAAAGTATGGCTTTTGTGCCACCAAGTCATTGGTAAGAGGAGCATGGTGATAATGACAGCAGCCCTGTCTCATCTGTTGTGTGCCTGGTCCTCTCTGCAGGCACTTTCCACAAGTTTTTCTCCTTACAACGGCCCAGTAAGGTGGACATTTTTTCCCTCATTTTGCAAATGAGAGGATTAAGGGTAGATATTTGGATAAGGTTATGTATCTATTAATTGATACTACCAGAATTTGATCCAAGATGTCTGAAGACTGTGCTCTTCACCACCAAATAGGGGAAGCATATACCCAGGTTTGCCTCCAGCAGTCTCTGTGTATAACAAGTATCCTGGCATTCTATCTGGTTTAGCATTTGTCTTAGATTTTTCATCTTTACAAATGTATTATTATTAATAGTTGCATTAAAACATGCCAGGTGATACAGTTTGGCTGTTTCCCCACCCAAATCCCACCTTGAATTCCCATGTATTGTGGGAGGGACCTGGTGGGAGGTAATTGAATCATAGGGACAGGTCTTTCCCTGTTCTCGTGATAGTGAGTAAGTCTCACGAGATCTGATGGTTCTATTAGGGGGAGTTTCCCTGCACAAGCTCTCTTTCTTTGCCTGATGCCGTCCATGTAAGACATGCCGTTTGCCTTCTGCTGTGATTGTGAGGTTTCCCCAACCACGGGGAACTGTAAGTCCATTAAACCTCTTTATTTTGTAAATTGCCCTGTCTCTGGTATGTCTTTATCAGCAGCATGAAAACAGATAATACACCAGATTTGCTAGGCTTCCACTTCACTGCCAGCCTCTGCCATGGTTTCATCTAGTCTCAGTGCAAAATGCATGGGCCATAAACACAGTTCCTAATTTAACATGTGGTTATATTCGAAAAACAACCAAAGATCACCTTTCTGTCTTCTCCTGACTCTTTCTGGATGCAATGTAACTAGTACCTTTTTTAAGGAAATGAAGAGACTTTGTACACTAGGGTCTGGGAAGAAGCTAAATCCTGGTAATGGTGGCAGAAGTATCCAACAGGCCTACCCCTATCAAGCAAATGGAGCTAGCATGCACATGGTAGCATGGCCTGTGCTACAGCCTACAAGATGCATGAAACATCAAACCAGGCTGTAAAGTTAGGAAAGCTTGGAAATGGTAGGTTAGGTATATATAAAGCACATGGGAATAAAAACAGAGAGTTCTTTCACAGAGCATATACAGAGTACTTCCTAGTACAGTGGTTTTATCATTTATTATATGCTATAAATCAGTAACTTTTTATTTATGCTCTTATTTGGTAGCTTTTTAAAAACTTTATAACTCTTTTCAGGAGCAATAAATTCTAAGGGGGGGGAAGCACATGTTTAATAAAATTTTAAGTACAGAATTTCTACTTTTTAAGAAAATTGACAAATATGTAACTTACACAAAATGTTTGCTGGCATTTGACATCTAACTTGGGGACCGTAATGATATTAGTTATCATTTGAAAAGGCGCAAGTCTACCAAAGAAACATCAGCATCGATTTCAAAAGCTAGTAGTTACTTTGTGCAGGTTTTCTTGAAAGTAATGATTTAGTGAAACTTATCAGTAAACATATTAAAACAGCAAAAGAGGAAGGAACAAATAGAAGGATGAACCCTCACGGGAGTGCTGTGTTTAACATTTAAATTTAGAATACTATAAATGCACTTTAGAGTATCTCAACTTGTGGTGTAACACTTTTTTGAGGGAACTTCTATTTTTAATCAGGTGAACTTATATTCTGACCAGAAAGGAGTGAAAATAAGAATGCTTATGAGTCTCCAACATTTGAATTTAGAGAAACAGTCAAAGGAATCATAGATACAACTTAGTTGAAAAACTTCGATTAAAATATTTTTCAAAGAAAGATATGCAGGTAAAAAGAGAGTATGTGTGAAAAGTATTTGAGCTATGTACACATTTTTATTTTAAAAATGGAATTAAATTTGAAACGATCAGCATATTTAATTTACTCATCCATGCACCATAACTTTTTAGTTAAGCAAGTACACTCTTTTCAGATACTAAAGTACCTGAAAAACTCAAAACAAAGAAATGCTACTACATGGTGGATATTTTAATCAGCCATAAACTACTTAGAGTAAGACTGCAGGCAATTTTGTGAAAAAAAAATTTAATGACACCATGTTGAAAAAAATATCAGACAAATGGCATTAGAAACAAATATAGCAAAGAAATTGATTAACATATGTGAAGTGTATCAAATCTAGTTATTGCTTATGTTATTTTAAATGTTTCAGATAATTGATGTAATAAAGTGAAGATTTTTATTTTGCTTAAATGTAAATGCATATGTGCTATTTTTATTTTTAGAAAAAATTTATTTTTGAAAATTGTTTTAACAGAACTAGTTTATAAATACAAATGTATTTTATAAAAACAATTGTATTCATTAACAAATGAGTATTCCAAAAATGCTAAAATTTTAATTTTCAAGTGTGGCCTTGCAGTCTAACAATTATTTAGCTACTTGTCCCAAACAGGGAGTCTGTACGCACAGCCTGCAGCGTATGGTAAGTGACAGTCTTTGTTTTCATCTCAGCTCCCCGGATGTAGAAGGTCAGCTTCATCCAAGGCATCATGGTGAATTCTTTGGACAGTTGTTTTAAGTAAAAAATTGAACATCATCATTCTGCTGCCTCTCCTAATTTTAAAGGGAAGTGTCTTTCTTTTGGGTTCTTTTTGATTCACCAGCATCAAGGATTCCAGGACACAGCAGTCACCTGAGAGTTATGGCTGATAAATGTCTTCATTGCCTCAAAGAATTGTTCCGGGGCCATGACACGCTCTCCAGCATTGCCTGAATTCCAAACGGAACTACATGCCTTTGTGACTTTGAAGATTAATCTCTGTCACTCACAGCTCGTTGGCTTCCCTTGCTCATTTCTGCAATGTCTGCAGATGGTGTGGTGCTCTGCGCCAGAGTTATTTACCCACAAGTTCCTTCACACATAGCTCCCTCTTTGAGCCATTCCAGGGAGAGTTAAATACTGAACAATTACGCAACTCTTTTGTCAACCCGTGGGCCTTTCCAGCTCTGGTCCAAAAGAAAGTATCTGCAGCAATACCTGCTATTCCTGGAGGCTGCTGCTGTCTCTCAACTGAATGCAGCCGAGACATTGCCTTCAAGAAGCCTCTCAACCCACAAAAATAAACATTTTCAAAATATACACAGACAACACATTTTTCATTGGTAAACATTCCTTAACACACTTCCCAGGCTGCCTGCTGCTTCACTGCATTTTTCTCCCAGAAGTCAAATTGCAGAATTCATCATCCTCTAGCTTTTTATTAATTCACAAGTCAGCAAATATTTTGGCACTGAGTACCACAGCTTTGTCAGAAAGATGTAAGGTAGAAGGGAAAGATGGAAAAGGAACAGGGAAAAATAGTAATTGTGGAGGTAAGTTCTTTACATTCATTTTTAAATTTTCCATAACCACTATGAGTATCTTTATTATCCTATTTTACATATGTAGGAAACTGAGACTCAAAGTGATGAAATAATTTGCCCGAAGTCACACCCCCAATAATGATGGAACAAGGACTTGAATCCAGGCAGTTTACTTTTAAAGCCTGCAGTTATAACCCCTAAGCTATATCTCTTCACACTGTAGAGAAAGTAGGAGCAGAAGAAAGAGGAGAAAAAAGAAAACATGGGGAAAGGGATGGGAAAGAGAAGACACGTGGAAAGAAGAAAAGTGGAAAGTGGTGATCAGAGGAGTGAGGAGGAATAAAGAAAAAACACTGGCAAGAGGGAGGAAAAGAGAGCTGAGAGAGAGAGAAGATGGGAACAGGGAGAGGAAGAGGGGAAGGGGGAGAGAGAGGGGACAGAGGGAGAAACAGAGAGGAGAGAGAGAGGAAAAAAGAGAGAAGGGGCTGGGAGAGGAGCATGTAAAGTAAGTAATAATCCCAAGACCTTCTATGGTTCATATCTTGGGTAATTTGTGCCTTGATAAATCTGAAATAAATACAACAATTTTTTAAAAGCCATCATATTTTTTAACAACTTTATTTATTTATTTATTTTTGTACTTTAAGAGTCGTTACCATTGATTCACTAGAGGAACCTTCAAGTATTAGAAGGACACTGACTTTCAAATCAGTAAGGTTCAATTTCCTCTTCTGGAAATTAGAAATAAATACTTAGCGACCTCATATATCATTATAAATAAGTTCTGTCAGTAAAGCATTGGAAATTGCAAATCAACTTCCTTTGCGCTGAGTACCATCACTTTGGTCATGGAACTAAGGCACAGAAAGGGAGAACTGGGAAAACGAAGAAGAAATAGTAACAACAAATAGCTGGCATTGAGCACTTGTTATGTGTCAAGGACTGTGTGTACTACCATGGTGCACTCAGGAAGTTTAAGTTCTCTTGCTCTCTCCTCTCAAATAAAAGCAAGTGCTGGCTGGTACTTCTAGACCTAGACCTCCTAAACCCTAGCCAAGAGGTAGAACATAAAGTAGTGGTTATGAGAATAGGCCCAGAGCAATATTGTGTTTAATTGCTGCTCCTCCATCGAGCCCCTTATTCTCATGGCCCCCTAGATGCATTCTCTGCTTTGCGCTGAACTCTATGAACTGCACCTCTCGGCTGCTTCCTCTTCCTAGATGGCTGGGGGACACAAGCTCTCCTCTCTCCTCTTTTCCTCCCAAATACCCAAGACATGATTGATTTGGGCAGGAAAGGACTTCCTCTCCTTAAAGCTATAGCTCCCATCAAGGGATTTCTCTCACACAGTTAGTTGTTACCATTTCAGTAACACTTTTTCTAGGGATACTAAAGGATTCTAATTGTTGCTCATCTTTGGAGATTTTGGAACTATGTCTTGTGGGTTCCCTTAATGCTACCCTCGTCTCCATAAATAATTCTATCATTAAACTGTTTCAATTATCTTTTAAGAATTTGCCATCTGTTTCTATCACCACTCCGACACAGATGTGAACTGTCTGTGGGATCTTAGATAAGTTCCCTAGCATCGCCAGCCTCAGTTTCATCATCTATAAAACTGGGGTGTTGTATTTCATGGGGAAGATCTGAAGAGTGAATAAAAGTGTGTGTGCTTTGTTGCTTAACTTCTTGCCAGGCACATACACAGTAGTAGTATTTACAACCTACTTAGAAAATATGAATGCATATGAGGTCAGACTTAAATATGAATTACCCCCATCTCCTGCCACTACACATACAGACCTTTACCCCAGGAAGTTCTCTGTGGTATCCAAAATGCAAGTGATTATCTTCATTTCATGGTCTCTGGTAGTTTCTGCCTTATTCTATTTCTAGTGGGTCTAGGATTTTCAGCATTTTCATGGAGTTTGTGAAACTCAGAGGATAAAACAGAAAGCCATGTAAGTATATGTGGGATCAGTCTGCCTGCCTGGAAGACAGATGACTGACCCTTTATACAACTAGATGGAAGCTAATCTAAATCCTAGTGGGTTCTGCCAGAACCCAAGGACCGCCAAAACCATCCTTTTAATTTAAGGAATAAATCCTAACAGTATCCAATGGTCTGGTCCTCATAATTATCACATTTCTTAGACATATCAGATACAGGAACACCCCACTGCTCTACCATTGCTCTGTGTCTGGGGATTGCAAATAGGTTTCTTGTTAAGTGCCAACTTGGATCAATTGGCAGTGTTGCCTGAAGTGCTGGGTGAAGAAAACTTCTCAGGCCAAGTGCAGGCTCAGCAGTAAAAATAAGCATTGTGATTGATTAACAATGTCTGCTATGGACCCGGGGTGAGGGGGAGAACTCCCACACTTGCTGTGTGTTTGCTGACCATGCATTATAATGTGAAGGGATTTTCTGGAAGAAAGTAGAATGGGGTGGTGGCATCCCAGTGACTTTCAGCCTTCATGGCTGAAAATATTCTTTTTGCACTCTTCTCTTGCAGAACCTATTTCAAATAAAAGGTAATGACTGAGATTACAGATACATTTTATCATTTAAACCTTTCATTTTTATGCGCATTTGCATTCAGCAGTAAAATTATAACACATATTTGGTATCTGTTGTAAGCATCTGGGGATGGTTTATATTATAGAGATTCAAGAAATAGAACTCTCTACTGGACAGTGATTCAGTCAGATATGTTCAACATAGCTCACTGAGCTCATCTCATCAATGATACGTTCACGCAGCTAAAGGCAAATGTTTAAACATTTAGTTAATGCACCATATGTCTTAAATGTTTTAGTTCCATCTGACATTTTAAAAAATCCATTTTAGTGGAAACCCGCCAAGTAAATTTACTTCTCTGGAAGATGATTATTCTATTCATCTTAAATCCAATTCTCCTGGACCTCTCAAACACAATGAACTCTTAATTTGTAGGCTTCCAATCCAAAGACAGGGCTGTCTTCATGTTCTGCCTCCTGAAGTGTGGGGAAATGCCTGATCAGGTGGTTCCATGTAATATAGTTTATGTCCTGAGGTCCACACAGCTAGGTGTAGGCAAAGGTGGCTCCAGAAGAACTAATTATCATCTCTGGGGGCTCAGCAGGGTGGTAAGTGAAAGGCAAAATGGAGGACTATGAAAATAAAAGGAACAAAGTCAGAGAAATATGAGAATCAGAGTAGGAAAAACAAGAACAAAAGACAAAGGTAAATAAAGAACATTTACAACAGGATGTGGTTATAACTCTTGTGTTTCAAGTCACACATTCCTAGCAATTAAAAACAATACTGAAGGTAAAAATAATAACCATAGAACTGTGAGGCTTAGGCATAGTGGTTAAAAACACAAACCTTGCTATCAAATAAATTAAAGTCTCAAATCTTGGCTCTACCAATTACTAGCTGTGACCTTAGGCAAATTATTTCATCACTCTGAGCCTAGTTTCCTCACAGGGTTGATTAAAATATTAAACATGTATAGTGGGTGAGTATAAAACTCAGATTTGCAAAAAAAGTAACTTAATTTTTAATAAGTAAATTCAACTTCATGTATAAACTCCTAGTCTGCCCATAACTTAAAATATATTTTATCACATTGCAGTATACTCAATTTGTATTCAGTGATTTTTATAAAGCCACTTAAAGTATCACTCTATCAGTCTTTATCCCATTCCAATCTTAGACATTTTTGGGTAAGAATTAATCATTTCTAAGGCTTCCCCTACTACACCTCACCATCTACCTGATGGTAAGTTAGTAGAGAGGAGAGGCGTGTCATATAATGTCCTAGCCTCTAACCCTTGCTGGTCTTCAGTTGAGAGAACTCATTCTGCTTGGCCTTTGGCCACCAGCCTTTGTCCTTTTTCATCTCTTCTGGTGAAGTTACTCTCACCAAGCCCTGGACATCTTGAGTTGGCATCCATTCAAATCAAGCAGGTCCCACTTGACCTTTGTGATGGTTTGCTGCCACTCCTAGCTAATGCCTCTGGTCCAAAGGTCCTTGCCTTCCGCAGCTTTGCTGTCCTTATCTCTGACCTCTTGCTGTCCATCAGTCCTCTCTATAATTCTGTGAACTTTGATTTTCAGAATCCAGGATTTTGATGAGGTATGTTATTTGAACTAGAAAAGCTGAGCTTTACAAATTAAGAGCCAAGGGGTTTTATTTAGCGTGAGTCTTGATGTGGGGAAGAGTGAGAATTTGACCGAAGGGCAGTTTTTGTCTCTGGGGCTAGAATGGAAGATCAGCAGATGGAGCCTAATATGGGGAGAAGCAAAATTGAGGTGCAGAAAAGTGAACTTATTTTCCCATCCCCTTCAAGTTAATGTTGGGGGTTGGCGGGGACTGGATCTAGACACTGATAGTTAGGGTCAGGGGATATCAAAACTAGGTGCTTATTCCTTGCCTCCCCAGAGTTCATGCCTTTCAGAGATGACCTGAGCCTCCATGGCAGCAAGGTCAACATGGTGTAGATGCTGGAATAGAAATGAATGAGGATTGTTCCAGAGGGAAGGGCTTGAGAGAGCATTCTCCCACCCCCTGCCCTCCATTCAGCCCTTGTCCCATTCCCTGTGATCCGTGGGGAATTTGAAGTTTCCAGGAGCCTAGAAATGGAACAGGAGATACACCCAGCCCCAAAGAATCAGCAGCTCCAGGGATAGCAAAAGTGAGACTCAAGTCCACCATAGAGAAATCACCAGGCCTTAAATGAGATGTGCAAACAAGTGACCCTGCTGTAGACACGTTAGAAAGGGCTACAGCTTGAACCCTTTCCGAGGAGAAGGCCAGAGGGACCTCAGGCCCTAACACCTCAAGAAGTAAGTATTCCTCCGCTCCCAGGCCCTGTCTGGGAAAGGAAGAGAGGGGAATTAACTATCCAAACAGCCCTCCATTTTAAGCCAGAAAGCTGAGAACACTTTAATTGGTGAGAACAAACATTTTCCCCATCAATAGGGTAGGAGAGCAAGAGGTAAAGTCAGAGAAAATAATTGACTGACTTATGGAAAATAAAGGAAGACTGGGGGAGGAATTAGTTCTTATATTTGTTTTTACTGTATGTACTAGTCTGCTCAGGCTGCCGTGACAGAATACCACAGACTTTTCTAAGGTGGCTTAGAAAACAGAATTTTATCTTCTCTCAGCTATAGAGGCTCAAAGTTCCAGATCAAAGTGACGTCAGGACTGGTTTCTGATGAAGCCTTTCTCCTTGGTTTGGAGATGGTGCCTTATTTCTGTGTCCTCACATGGCCTTCTATGTGCACAGAGAAACAGAGCTCTGGTGTCCCTTCCTCTTCTCATAAGGACACCTGTCCTCTTGGATTAGGGCCCTACCCTTATGACCCCTTTTAATTTCAAATACAGTCACATGGAGGGTTTGGGCTATAACATGTACATTACGGAGGGAAAAAATTCTAGCCATAACAGTATATGAACTTAACTTGTAACATAAATTTTTTGTCTATATTATGCACGTAAACACCTTAGTCCAGCACTTTGATTTAATAAGTGATTAACAAGAGGGAAATATAATATTACTGTTATATTATAATAATAAAATTAGCTAATTTGCAATATGTGCCAGACATTTTTTATGTGCTTTGTGTATGCTATTGCATTGACCCTAACAACAGTTTATAAGAAATACACTATTACTCTCTGCCTTTACTCCTCTCAGTTCTCCTAGAAAAATAACCTCCCACCCTATACCCAAGGCTTGGCCTTATAGTTTTAATAATCCAAAATTGGGTGTCTTTCTTGGGATAGTAGCTTAATTGGAAACCATGAGGATTCAGCTTTCTTCCTCTTCACTTTCTCTGGCTAAGTAAGGTGATATCTTCAGTCACTTCTGACACCAAAAAATGTCAGTCATGCTTCTGGTACTCACTGAAGGCACCATAACAATGGCTTGGACTAATGAAGGACCTGCCACTGATTCCACCACACTGAAGATACAGAGCAACAAGGTCACTGAGGCAGCCACATTCCTGTCATCACCAGTGTTACTGTAGCTATGCCAATCCTGCTGCTTGTCCAAGCCATGCCATCCTGTTAGCACCCAAGCCAATGACCCTCCAGATCAGACCACTGCTGGGGCTTCATTCACTGTGCTCTGCCCGGAAATATCCATCCCTCCTAAACTTCTGCGTCTTTCCTACCCTTAGATCTCCCCATCCTCAATGTTTATGTTGATTTTCTGAATCTTATGATGAATATAACTTGGGTTCCGCATAAAGAAAACAAATGGAGACCCAGAAAATACAAGAATAAGAACAACGTCCAAAATGGATTAGGTGAGGACTAAGGTTGGAGGTGCAAAACATAAAATAAAAAACAATTTGGATTAAGGGATATGTTGTAGATGAAATCACCCAGCACCGTGAATGTTTTTCTTGAAACTTAATCCCAATGTACATCATCTCTTTTGTGTTCAGTGGGTAATACCTCTAGAGAGTTTTCCTGCCATTCTCACAAAATTTTTCAGGAAAAATATGCCTCAAGTATTAAGTAAAAGTAATCCTATGCACAGATTCCACTACCTTTATTTTTTAGCTTTATTTGATATAAAGCTGCCATTTTTCTCTGAACACAACAAAGCCTTGAGTTTAGGGAGAGAAATAAGTCTTCAGTTCATCTTCCCGAAATGTTATTTTGGAGCGACTCCATTTGATGCTTCCTAGATAAAGCAATCAACCTGGAGAGGATTGAGGGGCCCATACACTAAAAAGTGACATATAATTATTACCATACCTATTAAGTGAATAAACCAGCCAGAGCCCAATTACATCGTTGCAACATCCAATGAAATATCTCTTAAACAATTCTTCAATGAAGAAATAAACCTGTCACGGAAGAAAAATGTGCTGTACATCAAGGCTGTGTATTGAGGAAGTAATGTTGCTGTCAGGGTCGCGCTGGCTGTAACTCAATGTGCAATTAAAGGAAATTAGAGGCAATCCTCATTACATACATTTTACACTTTGTTTACTGTGCTACAAATTCTGTAGTGGAACCACTGACTTGTAGCAACAATAGCTCATTTAGTGGAAAATGAGAATGTTTAACAAAGGATATTTGATGGCTGAGGAGCAGAGTACACCAATTTACATTTCTTGCCATGTGTCCCTTCTTAAAACCACATCTTTGGATAGAGCTGGGCATAATGTAGCCACAACCAAAGCCAATATGACATATCTGAAATTCTGCTTGATATTCAAGAGGAAAAAAAAACATTAAACAGGAAACAAAAGTGTATTGTATTAGTCCGTTTTTACACTGCTATAAAGAACTACCTGAGACTGGGTAATTTATAAAGAAAAGAGGATTAATTGATTTACAGTTCTGCATGGCTGGGGAGGTCTCCAGGAAACTTATAATGGCAGAAGTCAAAGTCAAAGAGAAAGCAAGGCACGTCTTACATGGTAGCAGGAGCGGCGGGGGTTGGGGGGGGGGCGGGGGGAAGTGCCACACACTTTCAAACAACCAGATTTCCTGAGAGCTCACCATAAGGAGAACAGCAAGGGGGAAGTCCACCCCCATGATTCAGTCACCTAACACCAGGCCTCTCCCCTGATGTGAGAATTACAATTCGAGGTGAGATTTGGGTAGGAACACAAAGCCAAACCATATCATGTATCAATGATTTTTAGCTCAAAGAATAAATTTTCAATCAATCATTTTACAAAGAATCGGGAAGACAGGAGGGAACAAAAGGCAGTAACAAGACAGTAACCTTGGGCTGAAACTCTTTAAGAAGCAAATGCTGGTCTATAAAGATTACTTTTGAAAGCTCCCCAGTCTCCTCAGAAAATATTTGTTGAAAATTTGCTAAATCTTAAATTTCTGACATATTCAGTCTGAAAACCCCATATTTGCTTGTAAGTATTATTTCTACAAACTTCCATCATTCATTTGCAGGCAATACTAGAAGGTAGGACTATGAAAGGATGAATTGCAGGGCAATAGTATGGTAATCAGATGGCCTCCCTGATGGGAACTTCTGCTTGGGTGAAGGAGTGGCAACTGGCCACAGAGAGTCACTAGCTGGTAAGCATTTTAGCCTGGCTCTTGGTTACTCGGTCACTTTGTGGACCTCCAACAGAAAGCAAGTGTTGGATTTGACAAATTAGAGATTATTCATGGCTTCTTTTAAACTCATTTTGACTTTGGAGGGGACTTCAGTTCTGTGGCAGTAGCGACAGTATTGGCATCAGATAAATGGGACCACGTGGGCTTTGGAGAGCCTCTTACAAGAAGGGAGAGCCTCTTACAAGGAGTAAGATCTGGGAATATTGTTGCATGAAGGCTCTGCCTCAGAATCATTTGAGTTATTTTCCTCCTTGGAGCTTTTATAATCCCTGACATCTTGACCACTAATTCTCCCCAAATGAAACAGACATTTGCATATTTGATGCTAATTATCCATGTAATCAGAGTACAGTTAATATTACTTTAAGAAAAATTAAGAATGGCCCAATGACATTGAAACATCTTTTGCTCATTCGCTGTAGAATCTTTTCAAAAAAGGGTGACAGGAGTCTGAAGTTTGGCAGATGTTTATTGTTGGGAGGGTCGTCAGGAGGACAGGAAAGGCTGCAGAGAAAGAGTAAAATGCCTAAATCATTTGCCAGGATTCTTAAGGAGGGCAGGTTGTGCTTCTGAGCAATTAGAGGCATCCTCTGAAGTCAGAGCTCTGCCAAGCTGGAAAGGAGGAGCTATTTAAGATTCTGCTTCTCTTCCATAGGGAGAAAAGAGACTGTCGCATCCTTAACCCATCCCAGATGTCACAAAAATATTTATAAAGTAATAATTTTTAAATTGTGTGTTCTCAGACTTCTCTTACGCTCCTTTTCTAAGAGTGGTTTTGCATTGCTGGGAAACATTTTCTGTTGTTACTTCCATGTCTAATCTTAAATGGGTCTTTGATTCATTAAACATTATAAGGAAAAGTTGGTGCCTAAGGTTGCTGAAAGGACTAAGTTGATGAAGGTTTCAGGAATTTGGTATCAAACTTACTTATGCTTTTTGGGGGAAAGGATTTAGTAAACGTTGTCTACAATTATTATTCTGAAATTTTTTTCCCATAGTCCCTCAAGGTGGTTGTGGCATAGACCCAAGACCTGTGAGAGGAAAAACTCATTTACCTATTCAATGCCATGCATTTATTCATTTATTCAACAAGTGATTATAAATGATTGGTAAGCATCTACTATGAATGCAGCACAGGCTGCAGTTGGTAGAGAATTTGTCAAACCTGTAGGAGACTTATGGTCTCCTAGCTGGTATTATTGTCATATGGTCACATTATATCTATTTTAGGAAGATTTCCTAAAATGAAGTAAAAAATTCTTAGGTTTACTACCACCTGCATTGTCAAATCAAAACACAAAGATTGCCCAAGCTGATAAAACACATAAACAAAGCTGAGTTTATTGCTTGCCAAGCAAGAGAGAGCCAATTCACTCAAAAGCCAGTGCAGCCAATTACTCTGAATTAAAAGCAGAAGGGCAAGAAAATTGGGTAAAAACAGGGAGTTTTAGGCAAATAAGGCTGAATCCAGAAAGGCATTATTTGCATGGTTAAGAAGAGGGTAGCGAGGTTTCCTTGAGATTGAGCATGTATGTATAAAAGCTCAGGCATGGTTTACAGGCAGGTTAGGAATGAGCTCACAACGCTCTAGTGGGCTCAGGATCACAGAGCAAGCAAATTCATATGTATACTCTCACAGTTTGGTGTAACTTTTCTTTAACGGGGTTATATTTTTGTCCTAACTGTATCTTACCTTAACCTATCTGAAGCTTCTGGGAAATGTCACTAGCTCTTGTGTGGTCAGACACATGCGCACATCTGGGCAGAGTTGGAGGCCATTTTTCAAAGTCCATTTTAATTGCTATGGTCTAAATGTTTGTGTTCCCTCAGAGTTTACATGTTGAAATCCTTAGCCCCAAGGTGATAGCATTAGGAAGTGGGTCCTTTGGGAATCTCTGCCACAATGAATGAGTGGGGTTAGTATCCTTATCAAAAAGACCTCAGAACACTGGCTAGCATCTTTGACCATATGAGGACACAGCTAGAAGCTGCCATCTGTAAACTGGAAAGCTACCCTCACCAAATACCAAATCAGCTAGCACCTTGATCTTGGACTTCCCATCCTCCAGAACAATGAGAAATAAATTTGTTTTTTATAAAATACCCAGTTTATGGCACTTTGTCATAGCAGGCTGAACATATTAAAACACCAATTTTTCTTCCAGAGTGAGAATTCTTTTCACATCTTTCTGTAAAATGCTCATCTGCTCTTCAATGGTTAAGTAAGGCTCCATTTAAACTCTAACAACTCATTGTCAGAGATCTTTATAATGAACTGATATCATCTTTCCTTAATAAGCCATTAGAACAACTGGAATGCACTTTGTATGCTGTGCTTTCTGCTAAGAGTTTTACGTGCATTTAATCATCACAATAACCAAGCACTATAGGTCTTATTATTATCCCCATTTCTAAATAATAATGGTAACTGACATTTATTGAGCCCTTACTATGTGCCGAATACTTTATGGTTGAATCACACTTTGTTCTCACATGGATACAAGCTTTATCCAAGGAGAGTATCAAGTTTTTTCTTCTATTCATATTACCTTTGTTGACCTCTTTGCCTTCAGCAACACATGAAGCTTCATTCTTTGGGGAATATGTTTTTAGGAACAACTGGTTTCCATCCCTAAATTATAACTACTAACTCAGAGACCATCGTCTTAAAAGTACTATTTGATACTCTATACCATACACAAATATCTTTACATTATAGTTCCCCTTAGCTAATTAACAGAAAGGCAAAAACCAATCCCACTGCTACTCCATGAAGAGTCCCACTGTTCCTTCCTAAGATGTTCAATCTGAACATCCCTTGTTGCCTATTTTCAATCCAATCCTTACATGAGTATCAAATTCTAGATTCATCTTTTCCTTACTTACAAAATAATTACTTCTAGTGCTGGGCATAGTGACTCATGCCTGTAATTCCAGCATTTTGGGAGGCTGGGGTGACAGGATTGCATGAGGCCAGGAGTTTGAGACTAGCCTCGGCAACATAATGAGATGCTGCCTCCATAAATAATAATAATTAATTAGCCAGGCATGGTGGTGCATGCCTGTAGTCCTATCTTCTCAGGAGGCTGAGGCACGAGGATCACCTGAGCCCAGGAATTTGAGGCTGCAATGAGCTACAATCATGTCACTGTACTACAGTCTAGGCAAAAGAGTGGGACCTTGTCTCTAATCATAATAATAATAACAGTTTCTGACTTTTTAAGGATGCTACCATTGACACTACAATTTTTCCTAGGAAAGTATTTTTTAAATGCATGTATGTGCATGCTAAATAAATTAGATACCAGCATCATAAAATACCCTGCAAGAGGAAATAAATCTAATTAAATTCTTTCTGCTGTTTCTCACAGTTCTGGAGGCTGTGAAGTCCAAGATCAAGGTGCTGGAAGATTTGTTATCTGGTGAGGGCCCATTCCTCATCGACAATGCCTTCTAGCTGTGTCCTCACATGTTAAAGAGCTAGCTAGCTAGCTCTCTGAGGTCTCTTTTATAAGGGCCCCAATCCCAATCATGAGGGTGAAGCCTCCCAAAGGCTTCATGTCCTCATACCGTCACTTTGGGGATTAAGATTTCAACACAGGAATTTTGAGGGGACACAAACATTCAGATCATAGCAATCACCCTCTAAAGATGTAAGTGAATAAACCTCCAGATGATTTCAACCTTCATCTGTCATGTCACTCCCAGTCTTCAGGTCTTCCCAAGTGAGGGGCCAAACATCACGGAGCAGTGACCAGCTACCCCTGCTTTGTCCTGCCTTAATTCCTGATCCACAGAATCCATGAACAAAATAAAATGGTCATCTTTTTCCATTAGGTTTTGAAGTGCTTTGCATTACTCTATTACTGTAGTTCAATAATAGTAGCTAGGAAAGGAACTTCTCTTTCTGTGGGGACAGATGTTGCCTGACATATCATCATTCATGGTTACTGCTCCCATTCTAGAAAATCATCCCTACCCAGAGCCACTGGAGAAGCCAACAAAGTCAGGCATCATAGTAACCCCTAAAATAAGAGGCTTACCCAGGTTATAACACTGAGAGCAAACCTAAGGTGAGGGTAGGGAAAGGATGAATGGATGGGCTCACAGCCAATCCTTGATGCCACTCCTTGCCTCCTTCTCTCTCTGTTCCACTGCCTTGCATTCACACTGCTTTTCTTAACACCTTATTAGGGGAGTCCAAATAATTATCTTTTTAACATGTTTCATTTTTTTAAAAAGTTTTAAACATTTCCCTTTTGTAGAATATGCTTCTACCTGAAAGCACAGTACCTTGGTGTTCCTCCCAGGGATGCTCTTAAAAGCCTCTCCCAGTGGACGGAAATGAGGAAAGTCATGGATTCAGCTGCCTGCTCTGTGCCCACTCCCATGGAGAACACATGGCTGAGAGTAGGTGCTCAATCAATATTTGCTGACTGGATGAATGGTCAAGGCATTTCTTTGTTTACAGTGATGTTCTCTTTCTGGATCTTCTTAAAAGCACAGAGAAAAGAGAGAGACTGGAGAGGTCAATGCTTTCACCAAGCCACAGTCTGGAGAATGCTCCTCGTTGGTGTCATCTGTGCTTCCAGAGAAGACTTTGGTGTTGGAGGCTGAGCTGTCGGGGCAGGGATCTGGTTGGCGCTCAGCTGTCTTCTGGGAGCCCTTTCTGCTCTGACACAGCTGGAGCGCAGCTGCTAGCCAGAGAGCTGATCTCCTGACAGCACTGGGATTTGGAAATCCCTGCATTTCACATCTGTGCCCGCCAGCTGGCCTTATCCAACCCTTTCCCCTTTGGAAGGAAGCCATTTGACTTCCGGTAGAAACCTGCAGACTTGACAAAGACAAGAGTTTGTTGCCTGACTTTAGCATATACATTCCTCGGAGGACTTTTTGAGGTAGGTTTACATAGATGTCCTTGACTGCTAGACAGAATGAATCACTTGTAACTCAGTATGCTAAACAGTCTTGAAACTTTTCTCTCTCTCATCACCACTACTGGCATGAAAGTCTCCGATTAGAAAGCAACATTCACTCCATAATATTCCTATCACTATAAAAACAGCCATAGTCCCTGCCCTTTAAGTATTGCACAATAGGTACTTAATAAGTTCCTCATGTTGATTGACAATCTTCCATTGACACGGCAGAAAAGGATAGAAGATTTTAATCAATACCTTTAATTTTTTCATTGACAAACTATGAGAGTTGTAAATGAAGATGTGATAGTTCCCTGAGAGGTGGAAGAAATGGAAATATTGGCAATACCATGTTAATTGTGGTATTATTTTCAGTGAGAAGAGGATGATACCATTTGTCTTGATTTGTGTACAACGAGGACTAGTGGTTTTTATGTGATTGACCTCAAAGTAGAGTGACCAACCATCCCAATTTGCTCAGAACGGTCCTCATGTAAGCACTGAGAGTCCCACATCTCAAGTAACCCCTGAGTTCCAGACAAATCAAGACACTCAGCCACCCTATACATCAGGAAACTCCCCTGGCAAAAATAAGTACCCCACCAGCCTGTTAATGGAAAAATCTTCTAAAATTTATTCACTTTGCTATTAAAAGACAAAAATTTCTAAAAGAAGGGACATTAAAATCTAAGTACAGATACTTATCAAATCAGCACACTTTATTCGTTGATTCAACAAATATTTATCAAGCACCTATTTACACAGAATGAAGTACTAAGGATGTGAACATAAATAAGCCACAGTGCCAGACCTTAAAGCATTTACAGTCTAGTGGGCAAGAAAAACAAATAAATGGGCATTAACAGCAGAGCATGATAGTTTCATACATTTGTAATAGACACAACCATGCTGGAGCAATACAGAAGGGCAGTTATCTGGCCTTGGGGAACAGGTGTCTGGATGAGGTGACATCTGAGACCTGGGTTAACCAGAAATTAATGAGGTGAAAGGCAGGGTCAGGGAAGAGATATTCCCTGGAGAGGGAAGAGTAGGGACAACAGCCTCAAGGGAAAAAGAGATCATTGTTTTTCCATCATAGGAATCACAAGTTAATAGGACAAAGGAAACAGTGGTTTTCTTGGCTTGGGGTACAACAGAAACCAGTGTAGGGGCCAACAGAAAACTCCCTGCCTTCACCATCTGAAGGTAAATTGAAAATCAACTAATCAAAGGCAGATTCATAGAAAAAAATTGAATACAAATGTATTAGTGTACATGGGAGAGAATCACAGAGTGACTGCCCCACCAAAGAATGGGGTTATATACTTTTATTTTAGGGGGCAAGAAACGGGGAAGTTTCGATAATTTTAGGGGGACAGTAAATGATTTTTAGGGAAATTCAATGGGTTTAAAGAATATACAATGTCCTGGAACAAAGCTTGTTGGACCCACAGAGCAGATAATGGCTGTGACAAAAAAATTTGTTCAGGTGTGTTGACGGACAGCCTTTCTTCCTGTGAAGTGAGTTCAGTTAATGGAAGCTCCAAGAGACCAAAAATAATTGTTCAAAATTTCTTCTTTGGGGGTTCTGGACTTCTATCTGGGAACTTCAGAGAACAATTTTATCCTGTGTTTTGGGAGAGACAGAAGACTGAGAGGCAGGGTGGTGGAAGTGGAGGCCCAAAAGCCCTTGAGACTTCATTACAGCAGGTCAAAGTACCACATTTTGGGGTATTGATTTCTGAGCCCCAATACCATTTTGCATAGGATCAGACTTTTTGATTATTTTTTAAATTGTCAGTATGTTGGCTGGGTACAGTGGCTTACACCTGTAATCCCATCACTTTGGGAGGCCAAGACAGGAGGGTCACTTGAGCCCAGGAGTTTGAGACCAGCCTGGATAACATAGTAAGACCCCATCTCTACAAAAACTAAAAACATTAGCCTGGTGTGGTGGCTTGCACCTATAGTCCCAGCTACTTGGAAGTCCTGAGCCAAGGAGATCAGGGCTGCAATGAGCTACAGTTGTGCCACTCCACTTTCACTTGGGCAATAGAGCAAGATGCCATTTCAATCAATCAGTCAATAAGTTAAACAC